>NC_029789.2:10349681-10351334 GCF_000816755.2 Arachis ipaensis | reverse complement strand
AATATTAGCAATAAAAATTGTATTTATATAAAAATAATATTTTATTAATGATATTTATCTATTTGGTTTATAATATTTAATAATTATTAAACATAATTAATGGTTCAGACGAGATTAATATGCAAGAGTAAATTTTGTGACTATTGCAGAGGTCTCGGTTACTGTTATCACGTCGTGTGACCTTAGGTCTCTCTCGTCGGACAGCCTTTTGCCTTATATCAGGGAGACGGAAATTGGGCATGCAATATAGTTGAGGGATTTCATGTTGACAATTCTTTGATCTCTGCATTTGTCAAGCGGTGGAAGTCTGAGACACACAACTTCTACCTTCCACGGGGTGAGGTCAGTATTACGCTTCAAGATGTTGCCTACCACCTTAGTTCGTAAAATGAGGGTACAGTGAACTGATTAGGATTGTACTAGAGACTTCCAGCAATATAATATTATGGACACTCCATCAGAAAAAGAAATCTCATTGGATGACCCAGACCCAGCAACATAATCTGAATCGTCCTCGTTATCGTCTTCTTCGACACTATCACGAGGCCAGGCGTAGTGAATCGGTTTTACATCCAGCGGGACTACTTGAGGACTCGAAGAGAATGGCCCACCACCAACAACCACGTCACGCACCGCAGCATACCTCTCCATCATACGTTATGGCATTAGACTTGCATGTATGTTGAACATTACCGTCACATGCTGATCCCCTTTAATACAGAATAACCTGTTGGTAAATCTACTGTTTGGAAGCGCGTGCAGAAATCTATATGCAACCTGTTCAACCTCTTTACTACTTATTCCCTCATGTTGCTTAGTATGACCGTCTTTAGTGCATGCAGGGTATCAACATGGTTAGTGTGCAACATCACAGTTGAATTAGATTAAAAAATCACTCTTTCGTCACATTTTTTATTATCCCATTGGGATAAATTACAACAAAAAAAGAACTGATTATTCTCCATAAGAACAAAAGAGAAACAGAAAAAAATATTAAATTGTGAGAAGATGGTTGAGGATGAGAGGATATATATATAGATTTTTTTTCTAAGATATCTAGAGTACAGCAACACCTACATTATAATACATATATCTCGGGTGATAAGACCCGTATTAACGTTTGAGTGTACCCCGAATGCTGAGACCCGAATTACGCATTTTATACGTATCTCGAACACTGAGACCCTGTTCTAAGTTTGCATTATCTCAGATGCTTAGTATCCGTTCTTCCACTTAATTCGTATTCCTGGTGCACTCTAGATACGTCACGGCATCGTATAGTTACAGAATGAGGTCTTAGTACCCGAAATATGCCTATTTTCTACTTAA
This sequence comes from Arachis ipaensis, assembly GCF_000816755.2. Taxonomy (NCBI): domain Eukaryota; kingdom Viridiplantae; phylum Streptophyta; class Magnoliopsida; order Fabales; family Fabaceae; genus Arachis; species Arachis ipaensis. The sequence goes on along the minus strand of NC_029789.2, from coordinate 10,350,005 downwards.
TCTTACAGTATTAGAGATGTGATACGTTGTACATTTAAGTAATTACTACTAAAATTTAAATTAAAGAAATATAAAGGGTAATTAAGGCAGAATACATACGCCATACACCATACCATAAAATTATAGTTGTCAAAAACTCAAAATGAAATTGATGATCGAACTAATTAAATTATTAAATCATTAAGTTGTTAATTTAATTATTAAATTATTAGTTGAACCGATTAATTCGTTTTTGTTTGATAAAAAAAATAAAATTCACGTAATCTATTATCTAATTACACAATTACATAAATATTTAGTCATAGGTCAACCCTAAAATCCAAT
>NC_029789.2:10340820-10348880 GCF_000816755.2 Arachis ipaensis | reverse complement strand
TTTGCAATTTTTTAAAATTATTCTTAACATTTAATTTAATTTAATTATATCTTAATATTTAAAATAATTTTTATCCTTGTTATTAAACTTTTGACGATAAAAAATTAGCATTTTTTTCAGTTTTAGCCTTAAGCTAATTCCACTTTTAAACCTCTATTAATGTTGCCACTGCCACCTATCCATCCATCATCACCACTACCAAGTCTATCAATATCGGTCTTAATGCAAATTCTGTAAAAAATCACTGCTTGATGCTCTCTTATTTGCTTTCTATTGAGGATATAGAAGGAACGTAAAATAATAAGGTGTTAGAAGTAATTTTCTGTTTTAACTAGTGTTGCAGTTCTATATATTAGAAGAGAGAGCTATGACTTATTTTGGTATTTTCTATTCACTTATATATAATTCTAATAGTTGAGTGCTGTTAGAAACAAGAGACTGAGAGAATAATTTGAAAAGTGTATTATTGAATGTATTGAAAGGTACAATATACAAGGGGTATTTATAAGTGCTAAATGAATCAAAGTAATAAAGACATAGAATCATACAATTAATGTACAGATATGCTATATAAATATAGGTGATGCTAATTGATCTAAATTGATTCTAATGATTCTCTAACATCCCCCCTCAAACTCAAGTGGGAGCTAAGGATACCAACTTGAGTTTGGATAACAAAATCCGAAAGCGAGTTGGGTGATGAGCTTTCGTGAAGATATCAGCAGTCTGATCCAGTGTCCCAACAACAATGAGACGAACAGCATCAATAAGGACACGTTGTCGAACAAAGTGACAATCAATCTCAATGTGTTTGATGCATTCATGAAACACATCATTATGGGAAATATGAATAGCACTGCGGTTATCACAAAAAACATCAGTAGGGGACGACTGAGGAGCACCCAGATCTTCGAGAAGCCAACGAACCGAGATAACCTCAGCAGTGGTGTCAGCGAGGGCACGGTACTCAGCTTCTGTGCTTGAGCGAGCAGTGAACGTTTGCTTCTTAGCACGCCAAGAAATGAGAGCATCGTCAAGAAACAAACAGTAACCAGTAGTAGAACGATGATCAGTGGGATCACCAGCCCAATCAGCATCGGAGTATGCCTGAAAGGTAAAAAAGGAATGGGCAGAAAAATAAAGGCCATGAAATAGAGTGCCTTTGATGTACCGAAGAATGCAAAGAACTGCCGCATAGTGAGTAGTACGAGGAGCTGACAAGAACTGGCTGAGGACATGAACTGAATAGGCAATGTCTGGTCGGGTGACAGTCAAGTAGACGAGACCTCCAACTAACTGTCAATAGAGGGTCGGATTATCCAAAACAGTGCCATCCATAGGGGTAAATCGAACATTAGGCTCAAGAGGAGTAGACTCAGTGCGACTATCTGTAATCCCAGCGCGAGCAAGAAGATCTGAAGCATACTTAGCCTGAGAGAGATAAATGTCATCATCTGTGGAGATGACCTCGAGACCAAGAAAATAGCTGAGAGAACCAAGATCCTTCATCTCAAAGGTACGGTGAAGTGATGCCTTGAGATCAGAGATACCATCAACATCATCTCCAGTAATGATCATGTCATCAACATAAAAAAGTAGAAGAACAACTCCATGTTCGCTTTTACGAATGAAAATGGCATTCTCATGAGGACTAGAAATAAAACCAAGACTGCATATGGTAGTGATGAACTTGTCAAACCATTCACGAGGAGCTTGCTTAAGTCCATAAAGTGCCTTGCGAAGGAGACAAACCTTACTGGAAGGACAAGGATATCCCGGAGGTGGTTTCATATAGACTTTCTTTTTCAAATTTCCATTAGGAAATATATTCTTCACATCCATCTGATTGAGAGACCATCTTTTAACCGCAGCAATGACAAGGAGAGCTCTAACAGACGTAAGGCGAGCAACAAGAGCAAAAGTATCTTCATAATCAATACCATACTCTTGCGTACAACCTTGAGCAACCAAGCGTGCCTTATAACGGTCAATAGAGCCATCAGAGCTAGTCTTGATCTTGTATACCCATCTACTGCCTACAACTTTCTGATTAGAAGGAGGATCAACCAAATCCCAAGTGTGTACTTTTTCAAGTGCCTGTATTTCTTCCTGCATTGCTTGTTGCCAATTTGGATTTGTGGAGGCTTCTCTGAATGACTTAGGTTCATGTTGATGAAGAATAGTAGAAAAGCAATGATAATCAAGAAGATGATGAGGCGGATTCCTTACCCTAGAAGAACGAGTGGGAGGAGGAGGCATGACGCTAGGAGCGGGATCGCCGTCCGGACTGGAATCATCGGGAGATGGAGAAGGCGGAGGAGCAAGGGCCTCGAGGGATGGACTTGGGGTAGACCCTGTAGTATCATCACTAGGAAAGAGATCAACATTTGGGTTAGTAAAAAACGGTGATGGAGTAGAAGGAATGGACTCAAAAGAGGAAAAACTAGAGAACATGTGATGCTCCCAGAAGACAACATGACGAGATATACGAATACGGCCAAAGGTAGGATCCCAACAACGATAACCCTTATGTTCAGAAGCATAACCAAGAAAATAACACATGCGAGCCTGAGGTTCAAGCTTGTTGTATTCATAAGGCTGAAGAAGGACAAAACAGACACAACCAAAAATACAGAGAGAACTGTAATAAGGAAAAGTATGATAAAGACGCTCAAAGGGAGTAGTGTTACCAAGAACAGAAGAAGGGAGTCTATTAATAGCATGAACAGCAGTGAGAACAGCTTCACCCCAAGCACGCTCAGGACAGGAAGAGGAAATAAGCATCGCACGGACAGAGTCAAGAATATGACGGTATTTACGCTCAGCTCTGCCATTTTATTGAGAGGTACCAGGACAAGAAAACTCAGACAAAGTACCCTGTTCAGCGAGAAAATTTAAAAGTTTGGAGTCACGATATTCCATAGCATTATCATGTCTGAAAATTTTAATGACCTTTGAAAACTGGGTTCGAACCATAGTGGCAAAGTTAATATAAATATGAGGCAACTCACAACGATTAGTCATCAAATAAACCCAAGTAAAACGTGAATAATCATCAATAAAGACGACAAAATATCGAGCCCCTCCCATAGAAGCGGTGGGAGCAGGACCCCAAACATCAAAATGAATAAGATCAAAAGGAGAGCATGCAATAGAGGAATTATTATTAAAGGATAAGGCATGTTGTTTTACAGTGCGACAAGAAATACAATCTAAAGACTTATTTTGAACTTGACCTAAAACACAGGTAGAGATAAGAGGACACAATTTTTCTAAGGAGCTATGGGCAAGACGACGGTGCCACAAGTGAAGAGTGGATGGAGAGAAAACAGCACAGAGATTTGTAGAGGGAACATGAAGGTTCTCGAGCTCAAATAAGCGTCCGACCTTACAACCAGTCCCGATGATCTTTCCCGTCCGACGATCCTACACACGACAACCAGAAATAGAAAAAAATGATATCAAAACCGAGTTCAACAAGCTGACCGATAGAGATAAGATTAAAATTCAATTTTGGAATAAAATAAGCATCAGAAAGGTGAATATTGGACTGTGAAATAATCCCGTGATGTGTTGCATGCAAGAGGGAACCATTAGCAGTGTTGACAGAAGGTACATTTGTAGTGGGAGACAATGACGAGAAAAGATTACGCAAAGCAGACATATGATTAAAACAACTAGAATCAAAATACCACTTAGAATTACCTGGAGGGGTGGAAAGAGTAGCGGGGGTATTACCAAAAAAAGAGAGAAGTTGCTTAAGAAGGGATTCAATATCTGATGGAGAGACAAAAGGTGTGTTGAGAGATGTGGAAGGGGTGGACGCAATAGCAGCAGCAGCAGTAGAGGCAGGCACGTGTGGAGAGTTGTTGGGATGAGGTTGATACTTGTTCTGATCTGAACGTGGTGGTCAAGTAGGACAGGTAGCAATCAAGTGAACTGAGAGCTTACAATAATGGCAGAACAGTTTTGGGCAATTGGAGCCAATGTGGCCTTTTTGTTTGCACTTACGACATTCAATAGAAGGACAGTCGGAGAAGGAATGCCCAGACCGGTTACAGTTTCGACAGATTTTTTCCTTTCTGCCGGTGGGATCTTTAATAACAGGCTCACAGGAGGTCAACTGATCCCAAATAATCTCCATCTGAGCAAGAAAATTAAAAACTGCTTGGCCACGTTCTTGCTTAAGGCTATGAAGTTCCTTAAGCAGTTGGTACTGATGAGAGCATAGTTGTAAAAACTGGACCAGACCGGCCGGTTCGACCAGAAAACTAATAAATCGGACCATACACCGGTCCGGTCCAAAGTTAGGACCGTTCAAGGCAGAGAATCGAACGAACCGGTTGAACCCATAACAAACCGGCTAAAACCGACCAAATTCGGTGAAAACTGGACCGAACCGAACCGTTCGGTCCCAACTGAAGGCGAAGCTACGATGCATCTAGGTTATGCAAGTCCACCATGCTCTCCATAAGCTCCAGCATGCCAAGTGTCAAAGCTCCAAAATGGCTGTCATAGGGTTCGAACTGCTCACTCCAGGGTTGCAAGAAAGACAATTTAACCACTAAGCTACATTGCTTCTTACTAATACATATCCAAATTATAACACATATAGCAATTTTCTATTTACTTATATTCAATTAATTTTTTTTAAAGTCACTAATATACAATAAATATAAACTAATTAATAAAATATTAAAATTTAAAAATGATAATTATTTTTATAAAAATAAAATAAAAATACTTATAATAAAGAAAAAATAATTAAATTTTACATAATTATTTAATTATACCGGGTTAACCGGTTCGACCAGTGACCCACCGGTTGAACTAGTAACCCAGTGACCCAGTAACCTTACCGGTTCGATCACCGATTCGGTTCTGATAACTATGGATGAGAGAGATCAGAAATAGTGTAACGTTTTGCCAAATGATCCCATACCTCTTTAGCAGTATCAAAATGCCCAAACTGTAAATGAATGCCAGGAGTAGAAGTGTTGTGGAACCAAGTGATAATCTGATGATTTTTACTATCCCAATCTTCCAATTTCTCTGCATATTCCTTCTCAGCATCCTCCTTGGATTTGGAGGCACCATCTTTGGATTTGTCAGTCACAGTTGGCTTAACAGGACAGGTAATATCACCAGTCACATATCGCCATAATTTTTGCCCTTTAAGAAATCCTCGCATAGCTTCAACCCCATGTGCATAGTTGGAGCCATTAAGGATAACAGGGATAGGCTGAAAGACATCTAATTTTTCTATAGTAATAGAAATAATAGCAAAGAGGGAGAAGAAACTGCAAATTCGGGGTAGAAAACGAGAAAACAGAGCACAGAATCGGAAAGAGCTCACCAAAAAATTTTAGGAAGGGTCCCGCTTGTCTGCCACATCAGCACCGCATCAGCAGGGACGTCAGTGCCATGTCAGTGGAACAGTGACACGTGGCAGCCCATGAGAGGACAGAGAAGACAGGCTGGCGTTGAAGTGGAGGTCGGGTCAAACATCGGGCCGGGTTGGGTCAAGCGCGGGTCGCAGGAAAGTTGGTGGCGTAACACGTGGAGGCTCCAGGATCGTGGGATCAGCAGCAAGATCCAACGGCTACTGAAGCATATGGGAGGAGGAACAATGGAGGTGGGCAGGAACATTCCGGCGGCGCGTGAGGGCACATCCGGTGGCTTCGGGCGACGATTCTGGCAGCGTTGGAATTTTGACGAAGAGACGAACACAATGGTGGTGGAGGTGACGAACCAAAGCGTCGGAAACAGAACGAAAAATCATAGCAAAGAAGCACTGTCAAAAGAGAAAAATAAGGAGGCTATGAACAAATGTTCATTGAAAAAAAATTTTAGGCTCTTGATACCATGTTAGAAATAAGAGACTGAGAGAATAATCTGAAAAGTGTATTGTTGAGTGTGTTGAAAGGTACAATATATATGGGGTATTTATAGGTGCTAAATGAATCAAAGTAATAAAGACATAGAATCCTACAATTAATGTACAGATATGCTATATAAATATAGGCGATGCTAATTGATCTAAATTGATTCTAATGATTCTCTAACAAGTGCACTATTATTCAGACTAATCTTCTCAGATTCAATATACTCTTCTCTGTTTATTATCTTCTGTGTTTTAGCTCTCTGTCATGAATCTTGTGTTCATTTCTTGTTTTTTGAACTTCTGTACTTGAGCTTCTATATGGTATCACGAGCTTCTGGTTTTTTCAACTATGGATGCATCTCCACATTCATCTAATAATTCACCTCTTGGGACCAACAACAACAGTTCGAATCTTGGAAATTCTGGCAACAACAATAATAATTCAAATCCTGAAAATTCTGCTAACAATAACAATAATAATCTTCTTGCTAATTTCAATCCTTTTTCTTTCCTACCTCAGTTGTTCAACTCTCGATCCTTTACTTCGATCATGATAAATTAGGAGAAAGAAATCATAAAATTTGGCAACAACAAGCATTAGCAGGTAATTCGAGATCAGCTTTTGAAAAATCATCTCTATAAACTATAAAGATCGTGTTCTTCCTAGATTCACTACGATTAAAGATCAACAAAATGGAATCGAGTCATCAGCGTATACCCAGTGGCTTCAAGATGATTATAATCTCCAGTCTTGGCTTCTGGCATCTATTGATCTTATATTCAAAACCAAAATAGTTGGTTGCTCTTTTAGTCATAAAATTTGGGGCAAAATTGAACAATATTTTGAGAAATCTAAAATATCATGTCAAACAGCTCAAAGCACAAATAAAGATTATCAAAAAGCAAGGTTCAACAGCTTCTGAATATATTTCGAAGATTAAGGAGATTGCAGATTCTTTAGCAGCTTTAGACTCTCCTTTAACTATTGAAGAACATGTTGATGCATTGATTGAGGGATTGAATAAAGAATATCAAATTTTAATTCACACTATCAATTCCAAACGAGAAATTTCCAGTCTTTGTGAGGTTGAAATTCAAATTTAACCTTTGATGATATGCTTGATAAATTCCGAAAATTCACAACCACTATGATTCAAGCAAATATCTCTCAGAGTTCATTCCTTCCAATTCTAATCTAGATCGTGGTTTTGGAGGAGGAACAGGTAGAGGTGGTAGATTTTCACGAGGAGGCAGATCCTTTTTCAATCAGAATAGCCCACAATACCATGTATGTGGTAGATTTGGTCACATTGCTTGGTATTGTTTCAACAGATTCAACCAGCATGTACCTTCTCCATCACCAAAAATTCTCATACTCCCTCTTCTATCTCCTTTACCAATTCTCCAAACTCTTCTAATCTATCACAAGTCAGCACCACTACAACTACACCTCCACCACCAACACCTTCCTTTCATAACCCTGCAGCCTATATGGTAGAGCTTCTATACTTTCAACACTAATAATAAGACTATCTTCTTTTGAATGACTAAATCTTCATAGTGGTCTCTTAGATTTACGACTTTTATTATTTTAGTCTCTCAAATCCAAAATTTACTATATTCTCCAATATCCAACTATAGGCACCATATTGAACTTTGGACTCTTTCTAGTATTAAATCAGTGAATGAAGTGTTGAGTTAACTTGAATTGCCACGCTAAACACAAGGTTAAATGATGTCATTTCGTTTTGCCGCTTAAATAAAACAAAAGTGAGAAGACGAATAAGAAATTTATATAATGTGCAAATTATTTTATCTCTCCCCATCCTCTAAAATGATTTCATTTTTGCGTTGTTTAAGCTCAAAACGAAATGACGTCATTTATCCATGTGTCTAACATGATAAATCAGAGCTAATTCAACATTTTGATCATTAACTCAATGTCAAAAAAAATCCAAAGACTAATATAGTGCATGGAACTAAACCTCAAATATCAATAAAATCAATTTTAAATGTAAAATACTAAAATATTAAAAGTCATACATCTCAAATATCACTACAAAATCTCAAAGACCAATATGATGCCTAAAATTAAAATTTAAAGATAAATAAAATTAATTTTAAATTTAAACAACTAAAATATTAAAAATAGTAAATCTCAAATATTACTAACAAA
>NC_029789.2:10317823-10340725 GCF_000816755.2 Arachis ipaensis | reverse complement strand
TAAAATTTTGAGCTTAATTGGTTCACCCCATTTTAATAAAATTATGATTTTTTTAGTTGTAATGTTTTGAATTTTCTCTGCACATACAAGCACACAATCAAAGGCTATGACTTTTCAAATAGTTGATCTAAAAAATGGTGTCTGAAAATGAACCAGTTGATTACTCAGATGAAGCAAGGTGGTGAATTTCATATCTGTGACTTCGACAGAAACGACGCCGATGAAGGCTGGGGGATCTGGAGTCTAGACTACGTGGTGGAGGCGTGAAGCCAACGAGGTGGAGCTTGGAGTTCTGGCCACATAAAGGGAGATTGTTAATGTTACAAGTACGAGGAGTGCATGAACTTAGTCGCAAATAAAAAAAAGCAAGGAAGAGTGAGGAGTTTATAAGATAAGAGACTCATTAACTTGACACCTTAAGGTTTTGAGTTAGATGTGGTGTCTTCTCATCTTATGTTCTCTCGCTTGATTCCTTCTCGAAATCTCCCCGATGGTCGAGAGCTCCCCACGGTGGCCCAACAAGTGATGCTGAGTAAGGAGACACCGTGGGGGAGGAGGTGAAGTCGGTGATGGTCTCTCCTAGTTTCGATCTGGTTTAGTGATTCTACTTTTCTAGGCTCCTTGCTTTTGTTCTTCAACACCTTTTTTGTTCTGCATCTAGTTTCTACTTCTCTGTTCTGACACATTAATTTTTAAAAAATTAGGGCCAATTACACGTATAAATAGATTGGAAATCATTATTATGTAGATGTCTTAAATTAAATTATGTTATATGTGGCTAATTTTTGTAGTAATAGAAATAAATTGATATAATCCAATATTATGATTAATTAGTATATTTTTTATATGAATTTTATTTATTTATTTATTTAAAAAAAACTTTAAATTTATATATTTAAAAAATTTTAAAATAATAAAAAAAAACAAATCTAACATTCAAATTTATAAACTTCAAAAAAAAACATAAATCTGACCTATAAGTTTTCATACCATAAAAAGGCATCAAGTTTTCACATGGTTAAAAAACATCACTAGAACTACAACACAAAAAAAAAGCGGTTATATAGTTATCTCATTTGTAACTCTATATAAATCAAATCAATTAAATTTGATTATACTAAATATGTAACACCCAACCACACAAAATCTTATGCTTGTGAGGTGGTGAGGTATTACGATCTCTAAGAGTAAAATTATATATATTAATAGTAAAAAAGATATTTAACTAGGAGCCTTAAAAAACGGGTAAAACAAAATCGCAAAATAGAAAGCGCAGCGCTCAGAAAACGAGTTTACTTGCGTGCTAAGAAATCTAAAGTTTATAAGTATAAATAAACAGACAGTGAGAATAGAGAGTCAAGAATACATAATAACTAGCTCCTGACTCAGCCTGCGAAGCCAAGACTGGCCAGAGAATATTTACATACATATATACATATCTCAAAATACCCAAAGTATAAGATAAACCCTAATTCTCCATAAACCTCTAAGAGGTACAAAAATAAAGTAGCTGTTCAGAGAGTTAAGGACATGTATAAATATAAACTATACATCAAAGAAAATCCAGAAATCACTCCGCATCAGAAGTTCAGACGCCTAGTGAGGTGCCTCTCGACCTGCATCTGAAAAACAACAACACAGTATGGGGTGAGAACCAGAGGTTCTCAACATGGTAAAGGTGCCCCGCACATAATATATAAGGTCATGGAAATGCCAAAGGCAATCCTAGAACGCCGACACTCAGTTATAAAGCTTAAAGGACTAAAAATAGAAGCCATAAATAGGTGGTTGTCTAAAGGTTCTCAACCTAACCAAACTTAATCCTGCACACTAATCTTTTCCACCTTTCCTCCGTCTCCTATGAGTTGCACAGACAAACAGGCAAAACAAGGCAAACACAAGTAGTTCACAAGTAATACAAATAGCATTTATAACAAATAGTATATTATAATCACGTAGGCAATCCCATATAGTTCACAAGCAAGCAAATCATACAATATGCACATGATATATGCCTGTCCTATGGCTGTTGATATCAACTGTCGGTTACGTAGCCAGCCCGACATGTCCTCAAGCTCAACACTCACCATGGGAAGAATCCCCAAGCTGACATGGGGGAGAGAACACCCCAAGCTCAATAACATCCATGGGAAGAGTCCCAAGCTGACATGGGGAGGAGACATAATACCCTAAGCTCAAAGGTTAACCATGGGAAGAATCCCAAGTTGACATGGGAAGAACAACACCATAAGCTCAATAATAACCACGGGAAAAATCTCGGCTGACATGGGGAAGACAACGCCCCAAGCTCAAGTTATTCAATCGTTTCTTACAATTTATCATTTTCAATCTCACAGTGATTCATATCTCATCTCATCATTCTCAATTATTTAACATCATTAAGTGTCTCATACATCATTATCAATGTCACTTTACTCTCTTAATTACCTCATATACTATTTTCATCATCTTTATTGATCAAATACCATCTCCTCTGATCACTTATTACCTTTTCAAAGAATCTTTCTTCACTTCCAAGTTACCACAATTTCCTAACTTCATTCTATGACTAGGTTTACTAACAATATTTAGGCTAAAGAAATGAAAATAGAAGTCTAGAGGTTCGAGTTTGAGCTTTAAAACACAATCTATTTTTGCTGAAACAGGGGACACGCGTACGCGTGGGTATAAAAAATTCTTACTCGCGTACATGTGAATCCCAACCCGAAAGGGTTGGTCGCGTCGCGAGAAGCTGGACGCGTACACGTGGGCGTACGTTTTTCCAAAAATTTGATAAGTCTGAAAAACTGCAGAATTTCATTTTCAAACTCTAAATTTCCGATGCGCATAGCTTTTTCGTTTTAAAATATTTTCATCCATTCTTTGAACGACGTAAACTTTATGAACCTAATTTTTATTTGAAATAAGTTTGAAACACTTTGGGGGTCCGAAAATCAAGTTATGTCTTGCCGAAGTTCGGCAAAAAATCAATTTTTTACAAACCGCAAACCTTAAATTCTCACCAAAACAAGATTCTCTTTCATAACTCTAAGGTTCTACACAATATTGCACAACCCAATTCACCTTTTTCATATTCTCATTCTTTATACAACATTCAACACATCACTCAACTACTCAAAACCAATCAATCTTGATGGTTTCAGTGGCTAAGAGAAGAGGGGTTGAATCTTAGCCCATTTTTACTTGATAACACTTTCTGGAGACTTTTTGTCTTTTTGTCTCGTAACCAGCCACGAGACTTTTTCTTTTGTCTCGTACCTAGCCATGAGACTTTTCTTTTTGTCTCGTTGAACAGCACGAGATAATTTTCAGTTTTATCTCGTGTGTAGTAGAAACAGAAATGGAGTAGAAGAGAGAGGAAATTACACCCAGATATATCCTGGTTCAGCTACTAAGTGCAGTGCAGCTTACATCCAGTCTCCATCACAAAGATGATAGAATTTCACTATAATCATTCTTGATTACAAACACCAATTCTCCCTAGGAACTACCCTTCATATCCGGGACAAGTCCAGAATCTAAACCCAATCCTGAACTTGACTTGGTCACCTACCAAGCTTTCAACTGTAAAGTGCTAACCCAACTTACAAGGGGATTCCCACAAAATCATGAAACACAACACAGATATACAAAGGACCTCTAAGGACATCTATGGCTTTTTTTTTAATTTTGCACTCTCTGTCTTTTTCCGCTCTATGGCTTTTTCTTACAAACCTCACTTGTTTGCCTTTTTTCCATGAGACTTAAGACAGACAAAATTAAATAGAAAATTACAAAACATAATACATTGAAGGAGAAGAAATTCTGTTAGCTTTAGGTAGCTCTGAGAATCCTGTGCTTTGCACTCTCACTCTTTCTCCTTGAATCAAACCCTGACTGTTCACCCTTACTTATAGGGAGAAGCCTCCAAGGTTGAACCAAACAAACCAAGCTAATCTTCTTCTTCTTTAAACAGAACCGGTTCAGCCAGAGAGAGAGAAGAGATAACACATGCAAAACCCAACATGCAATTACCTCTAGTCCTTCCTTGGTCACCAATCTCCATCAATCCGAGCCCTCCATCCTTGTCTTGCTCTCCAAGATGAACTCCTGGCCCTTGATGCTTCATGATGATGATAACTTCATCTGCTCCAATCTCTGCCTCCTCCATCACATAGCCACTGTAGCTACCTCCTGTGGTGGTTGAGCAGAATCAAAGACAAGCCATCCCTCTAAGGATCTTCTTCTCTGACCGAAATCTTCTCTTCCATTTTTGGTATGGAGAAGCCAAGATCTCTTCACCAAATCTTACCACAAGTGATGAGAATCTTAGCCACAGCATACTTTTAGTTTTCTTTTTCTTGCCATCATTATGATGGTCTTGTAGCGTGCATCTTCTTCTCTTCGGTAGCTAGCTTTAGCTTCTATGGTTTGCTGTGTAATGACCGAAAAGAGAAGAAAGAAATGAGAGAGAGGAAAGAGAAATTATGAACAATAATTAATAAAACAAAGAAAGAGAATAAAAGTGAATTAATTTTTCACTCCCTTTGTTGAGTAGCGTGTAGCTTGATGATGTCTATCAAATCAAAGACCAACTCTCTCTCATGTTTTCAATGCATGTATTAACTTCAATTTAATAAAATTTGAATTCCACTACATGATAAAAATGGATTCCGTTGGAAGCTAGAAGCAAAACATTTGCTTTCTCTCAAAATTGGTTTTGGACCAAGCATTGGATCATTTAGCAAAGATTATATTTGGGCTTATAGCAACAAAATTCAATCTGGCCCAATTTCTTTTTATTTCGAACCAACTTTAATGGTCTAGTAACAAGTATTTAAATTGGGCCTGTATCACAAATTCTGACCTAAATAACACAGCAACTATTCAGCCATAGGATCAAATTAATTTTGTATCAATGCTGAATGTGTTTTCAATATGATTGGGCTTGCAACATTTTTCTTTTATTTTCGGCCCAAACAGAACCTGCATAGCAAAAATTAATTTAATCAACAAATCTAAATTAAAATTAAATTAATATTTTTATAATTAATCAAATTAATAATGTTTATTCATCACAAATGTTATCTTAGAATTTTCCAAACTCATCAATCCCCCCTTGATGACAAACATTATTAAAATTGAAATGGAAAGAAATTAAAGGTTAGAGTATAGAATACTCCCTTTGCAGATTAGTGTTTCTTCCCTTTCCAAATGTTACAAGGCTCCCCCTTAATGTATGCTAGTTTACCAAGGGAAGCTTTATACCTGTAACTTTAGAAATCAAGCTTAGGCAACTATATTATTCAACATATTAAGTTTTGAGATGTTGAATGCTTGATTTATGAGCAGAATTAGATGACAAACAAAACTCTTTTGTTATCATAAAAATAATTTTTCTACTCAATCACTTTAAAAACAAAAATTGATGTTTTCTGAAGCTGTTTTTCAAGCTATTTTGAAACTGTTTTCCAATTAACAAATCAGAACAAATTAATCATACCAAGGAAAATATTTTAAAAATAGCAACTATCAGATTTTTCATGTCACAACTTAAAGGAACTGCCAAAAATAAATTCAAAGCAGCAACATTTTATCAAGGTAAGTCAAAAGCATCACAAACCTAGCAAGTAAGTATTTTACCAAGATAAATCAAATAAATTACAAGCATCAAGCAGCAACAATCAAGATAGAACAAATACATAATCAACCTCAAACATATCATCTTAACAAGATATTAAAACATGAAACAAGGAAGACCATGAATCCTCAAAAGGATTTCATCCCCTGTTTTGTGAATTTCAATTTTTCCAGAATTTCTTCCCCTTTTGGCATCAAGGAGCACCTGCAAAAGATGACATAGAAGACAGAATATCCAAAATATATCTAAAATGTCAAGAGTGTTTCACAGTGTCATGTGTCTATAGTACCAAAATAAACTACCACAGTATTAGATTGAGCCAGAACAACCCAAATATCAACAAACAGAAAGAAAATAATAACTAATCATCAGATAGGTGAAACTCCGATTCCTCAGCTTCTTCTTCACTAGCAGCACCCAACTCCTCCTCAAGGCTCTCTAACATCAGACTCATCCTATCCTTGCATCTCATCCAAGCCCTCTCATTTTTATAGGCTAGCTTGCGGGCTGCCTTATGGGATTGTACCATAAGCTCTAACATGTTTGAGAATTCAGTGAGGATTTCTTTGATTGATTCTGTTGCCTTGGAGGACTCAGGCTGACTCTCAAAATCACTATCCGAAGCTACAGATTTTTTCCCCTTGGTTCCCTTCACAGCTCCTCCTCCTTTGATCATAGATACCTTATTTTCTACAGCTTCATTTAGGAGATCAATTTTAAAATATTCAAAGATACTTGTTAAAAATATGCCATAAGGCAGATTCACCTTTTTGGTGCTCTTAACTGATTCCCACATGTGTCTGATCATAAGATAACCAAAAGTTATAGGAGTAGATGTAACGAGAGCAAAAATTATGAGAGTCAGAAAAGGTTACTCTGTTATGGGAACCACTTTGAGGGGTCAGGATGTGGGTGATGATCCTGTGAAGCAGAGAGTTGGTAGGGCCGAGTGCTTTGTGGGTAGAAGTAGTACCGTCCAAGCCAGATAGGTTTTCACAAATATGTTGCAGGACAATTTTGTACGTGACCCCAACCTGGGAGTCCCACTTCTCAGCCATATAAGCTCTTGGCCCTGCATCCGTATAGCCCAGGGCAGTTTCAATTGCCTCAGTATTCAGAGTTATGTAAGCCTTCTTGACGTAGGAGTGGATGGTGCCATCAATCAGTCGCATATTGGCATAGAACTCACGTACCAAACCGGGGTAAATCGGTTTCTAGATGTGGAGCAGTGGTGTCCATTGGAGAAGTTCAAACAGAGAAGAAATATTGATCCCTTTGTTGGTGAGTGAGTCGAGATTGACGAGATAGGTGGCACAGAGATGGCATTTTTTCAGAACCTCCTTATGGAATTCATATGAGGCACATGAGTTGAACCTGGCAGGATCAAAGTAAGAGTGTGGTTTGTTGAACTTGTTTTTGAAATCCAAAGATTCCAGGTTTGCTGGCTACTTGGTGTTGTGCAGCGTGAACCCTTTGGTTTTTTGGGTACTCTTTCCGGGTGTGGCCTTCTTTGGTGGAGATGGCGGTGGTGATGGAATGGGTGAGGTGTGTGATTCTTCCTCTTCCGCCACGGAAACCTTCTCCTTTTTCTTCCTTGAAGAGGTTTTCGTGGCTATTACTTTCCTTCTCATGGTGTCTGTGTATTTTGAAGGTGGTGAGGGAGAAGATGAAGATGTAGAATGGATATGAATGTGGGTGTGAGTATGAGGTGTGGAAGGTTTTTGAGAGAAGAGAATCCTTTCACTTTTTCTAGGGGCGGTTTTCTTTTTCATGATAAAAAAAATGGAGAAGTGGAATAGGAAGAGTTGAAGAAGACCGAATTGAGTGATGGAGTGGGGATGTTAGGGACGCAATAAATGTGGAGTGGAGAGAGAATTAGAGGGAGTTTAATGACTATTTATGAGTGGTTATTACCCAAGGGAGTTTCTCTTTTATTTGAAATAAACTGAAAAATGGTTTCCTAGAATCAAGGGATTAGATGAAGAGAAAGATTTGATTTGACAACATCCTCTTCCAACAAGATTTGATGAGACAACAAAAGGAGATTGTGATTTACATAGAGAGAAACTAACAAAACGGTCAGAGTGGGGTCAAAGAAATTTGGTGGGCCCATAAGAATTAATTTCGGCGCAGTCTCCCCCTTGATCATAGCCCTTCTAACACACCCTAATTTTTATCTCCTGCTTTCCTACGAGACAAAACTGAGCAGAATAAAAAATTTCACAAGTTATCAATAGAACTTAAATCAATCATCCCCAATTTTTTTCTCAAAGTGCAAAATCTGTCTTCACAGAGAGGTTTTGTAAAAATGTCAGCAAGTTGCTCTTCAGATTTTACAAATTGAATATCAATAGTACCCTTTTACACATGTTCTCTAATGAAATGATATTTAATTTCAATGTGCTTGGTTCTTGAGTGCAGGACAGAATTTTTTGAAATATTTATAGCACTCATATTATCACAAAATAAGGGTATACTATTGATCTTTAATTTGTAATCTTCCAACTGCGTTTTTAACCAAATTAGTTGTGAACAACATGTAGATGCAGAAATATATTCAACTTCAGCTGTGGATAGAGCCACTGTGGCTTGTTTTTTGCTTGACCACATGTTGAGTGAGCTTCCAAGGAAGCAACACATGCCGGATGTGCTCCGTCTATCCACTCTATCTCTCGCATAATCTGCATCACAAAACCCTACTGCACAAAAGTCATCAGATTTAGGATACCACAAGCCATAATCACTAGTTTCATTAATGTATCTAATTATGCGCTTAACGGCCGAAAGATGGGATTCTTTTGGGTGAAATTAAAACCTTGAGCATACACCCACACTTTGAACAATATCCGGTCTAGAGGAGGTAAGGTACATAAGTGAACCTATCATTCCTCTATGCCTTGTTTCATCCACATCTTTGCCTTCATCACCCTTTTCAAGTTTTGTGTTAGGATGCATTGGTGTTCCCATTGGTTTGGAACTTTCTAGGCCAAAATTTTTTGATAAGTTCTTTTGCATACTTTCCTTGGTGAATAAAGGTACCACTAGGAGTTTGTTTAATTTGGAGGCCAAGAAAGAAAGTTAGCTCTCCCATTAAACTCATATCAAACTCACTAGTCATGAGTTTTCTAAACTCTTCACACAAGGACTCATTGGCCAAACCAAACACAATGTCATCCACATAAACTTGAACTAGGAGAATATCATCATTAGATGCTTTAATGAATAAAGTTGTGTCGGTGGTTCCCCACTTTCCAATAGGAAGGCACTAAGCCTTTCATACCAATCTCTTGGAGCTTGCCTAAGGCCATAAAGGGCCTTTGAGAGTTTAAAAACATGATTTGAAAAATCTTTATGTTCAAAGCCGGGGGGTTGAGCCACATGCACTTCTCTATCAATAAATCCATTAAGAAAAGCACATTTTACGTCCATTTGAAATATTTTAAAACCCTTATGGGCAGCATAGGCAAGAAGCAACCTAATTGCCTCCATTCTTACTACCGGAGCAAAAGATTCATCAAAATCTATCCCTATTCTTGATCGTAACCTTGGGCCACTAATCTAGCATTGTTATGAACAACCTTTCCATCCTCACCTAATTTATTTTTGAACACCCACTTAGTACCCGTAACTTTCTTACCATCCGGATGAGGTACTAGTGTCCATACCTCATTCTTGTCAAATTGAGCAAGCTCTTCTTGCATGGCTTTGACCCATGATGGATATTCAAGAGCTTGTTTGACATTGTTGGGTTCTATTTGTGACAAGAGAGCAAAATTGCTTGGTTCGGATTGCCTTTTGATTGAGGATCTTGTTGTTACACCTTGAGAGGGATCACCAATGATAAAGTCATGAGGATAACCCCTCATGGACTTTCATTCTCTGGGTTTCCAGAGTGGTGTGGAGCTTTGATGAGCTTCTGGGGGTCTCACTGTTTCAGTTTCTCGTACTGGCTCAGGAGACAAAATGGAAATGTCTCCTCCAATCTGACGAGACAAAACTGGACTGGCAGATTCTTCATTTTGAGCAGACTTGGGATTTTTTTTACTTGTTCCAATTTCTTCACAATCTGAATCATTATCTATCACAGTACTGGGAATTAAATTAGAATCACAAAAAGTAACATGTATGGATTCCTCTATGGTCCTATGTTCTTTGAGATAAATCCTATAGGCCTTGCTAGTGGTAGAGTATCCAACAAACATCCCTTCATAGGATTTTGGATCAAATTTGCCAAAGTTTTCTTTATTGTTAAGTACAAAGTATTTGCATCCAAAAATATGGAAATACTTAAGATTTAAAGGGGTTCATTTCCATAGCTCATAGGTGGTTTTCTTCAACCCTTTTCTAATAATTGTCATATTCAAAATGTAACAAGCTATATTTACAGCTTCAGCCCATAAAAATTTTGGATTCTCATTCTCACAAAGTATGGCCCTAGTCATCTCTTGAAGGCTTTTATTTCTTCTCACAACCACCCCATTTTGTTGAGGGGTTCTAAGGCATGAAAAGTTATGAGCAATTCCAAAGTCATCACAAAATTTTTCAAAGTCTTGGTTTTTAAATTCTCTTCCGTGATCACTTCTCAAATGGGCAATTTTTAAATCTTTTTCATTTTGAATTTTCTTGCAAAGGTTTGAGAAGGCATGAAAAGCATCATTTTTATGAGTAAGAAAAAGTACCCAACCAAATCTAGAGTAATCATCTACCACCACAAGACCATAGTGTTTACCTCCTAAACTTTGAGTTCTTGTTGGACCAAAAAGATCAATGTGTAACATCTCTAATGGCCTTTTGGTTGAGATTCCATCTTTTGGTTTAAAAGAGGATTTTACTTGTTTGCCCAATTGGCAAGCATCACAAGTAAGATCCTTATCAAATTTGATATTTGGAATTTCTCTAACCAGATTTTTCTTAACTAGCTTAGAAATTTGGTACATGCTAGCATGACCCAACTTTCTATGCCATAGTCATTTTTCAGATTCAATAGAAGTAAAACATGTTACATGTTGTTCTTTCAAGTCCTCAAGAGTCAATCCATACACATTATTATACCTTTTAGTCTCAAATAAAATATCCCCAATTTTTTCACAAACAACCAAACACACAAACTTTCTAAAGATAAATTCAAATCCTATATCACACAATTGGCTAACACTAAGTAAATTATATTTCAAACCATTTACAAGAAGAACATCATTTATACAAGATGAAAAGCTTTTACCAACTTTCTCTATGGCCACTATCTTTCCTTTAGCATCATCACCGAAAGTGACAAATCCTCCATCATACTCATCAAGCTTTATGAAGAAGGTTGTCTTTCCGGTCATATGCCTAGAACATCCGCTGTCCATATACCACATATTCTCCTTCCGTTTGGATGCTAGGCATACCTACAAAACAAGCTCAAGTGACCTTAGGTATACAAATTTTCTTGGATCCTTTCACGTTAAACCATCTCTTATGTCCTAAGCCATTATAATAAAAAACGACTTTGTAAACTTTATCACTTATCATCCTTTCACCAAAAAAGCATTGTATGGGAAAGTGTCCATTTCGGTTACATAGTCTACAAAACCTTGGAGTTGCTGTTTTGTTAAAGCTTATTGGGTTTTGAAATCTTGTATCATTGGAAGATGAAGCAATGTTTTCAAAAGGAGGTTTCTCAACAGATTTATAGAACCCCAAGCCAGCTTTATCATAAAGAGGTTTTTGACTAGCCAAAATTTGATTCAGATTTTCAGAACGTTGAGTGAACTTGACTAAGTCTTCTTTAAGCCTTTTGACCTCTTTAAGAAACTCTTCATTTTCTTTAAAATAATTTACATATGCAACAACTGAATGATCACTCTCACAGCTCCTAAGTTGGGCTTTTAACTGCTTATTTTCTTCAACAATATCACAAGTAGTTTCGGCCTCCCTTAGTTTTTCTTTGAGAAATCCATTTTCTGCTTTAAGAATGATGATTTGTTGTTCAAGTTCTTGATTATCCAGTAAAAAGCATCTTATTTTTTCAGAAAGATGATCTATCATAAGATGAAGAGATTAGTGTTAGGGTTAGGTATGATTACCTGTTCAACATGGTCAGCCATAAGACATGGTTGAGACTTGGTTTCGGATTCTTCATCGTCTTCTGAATCATTTTCCAGATCCTCCCATGATGCCATTAGTCCCTTTTTCTTTCCTTTCTTCGGCTTTTCTTCCTTCTTCAACTTAAGGCAGTCGGATTTGAAATGTCCCGTTTCCTTACAGTTGTAGCATGTCACCTTGCTGAGATCTTTCTTCTGTTTTCTTGAACTGCCTCCTTTTCCTCTCTCCTTGAGCTTCACCATTTTCCTGAATTTTTTGGCAAACAACACAAATTCATTTTTAGAATCACTGGATTCATCATCCAGGGGGTTAGTCACAGATGTAAAAGCAATTCCTTTCCTTTTTGAATCTTTTTTCAAATAAGTGTTTTCAAAAGCAAGAAGGTTTCCTCTCAAGTCATCATATGTCATAGAATCAAGACCACTACTCTCAGAAATTATTAATGCTTTTGTTTCCCACTCTTTTGTGAGACATCTCAACACTCTTCTCACAAGCACAGATTCAGGATATTTGATTCCCATAGCATCCAAGCCGACAATAATGATGTTGAAGTATTCAAACAATTCATCAATAGATTCTCCTTCCTTCATTGCAAACATTTCATACTCTCTGTTTAACATATCTATCCTGGTCTTCTTTACAATGGTGGTTCCTTCATGAGTCACTAGAAGTTTGTCTCATATTTCCTTTGCCGTTGTGCATCGTGATACCCGTCGATATTCCTCGAAGCTGATAGCGCAGTTGAGTAAGTTAATGGCCTTGGCGTTGAGCTCAACCTTCTTTCTATCTTCTTCGGTCCAGCTTGCTTCTGGTTTAAGAGAGACAACTCCTTCGGCACTTGTGACGGTTGGATATTGAGGACCCTCCAGAATAATCTTCCAAAGTCTGTAATCCACGGCTTGCACAAAGATCTTCATTCTCTCTTTCCAATAGGTGTAGTTTTTCCCATTGAAAAGAGGAGGTCTGTTGCTTGATTGTCCTTCAGTCAAGTTGTAGGACACCAGATTTGAGCCACTATTTTCTTCCATCTGGATCTTTTCTCCAAGCTGCAAAGCTTGATCTCTTTGAGACCAAGCTCTGATACCAATTGATGGTTTCAGTGGCTAAGAGAATGGGGGTTGAATCTTAGCCCCTTTTTACTTGATAACACTTTCTAGAGACTTTTTGTCTTTTTGTCTCGTAACCAGCCACGAGACTTTTTCTTTTGTCTCGTACCCAGCCACGAGACTTTTCTTTTTGTCTCGTCGAACAGCACGAGATAATTTTCAGTTTTATCTTCTGTGTAGCAGAAAAGAAATGGAGTAGAAGAGAGAGGAAATTACACCTAGATATATCCTGGTTCAGCTGCTAAGTACAGTGCAGCTTACATCCAGTCTCCATCACAAAGATGATGGAATTTCACCATAATCATTCTTGATTACAAACACCAATTCTTCCTAGGAACTACCCTTCCTATCCGGGACAAGTCCAGAATCTAAACCCAATCCTGAACTTGACTTGGTCACCTACCAAGCTTTCAACTGTAAAGTGCTAACCCAACTTACAAGGGGATTTCCATAGAATCATGAAACATAACACAGATGTACAAAAGACCTCTAAGGACATCTATGGCTTTTTTTAATCTTGCACCCTCTGCCTTTTTTTGCTATATGGCTTTTTCTTACAAACCTCACTTGTTTGCTTTTTTTTCCATGAGACTCAAGACAGAAAAAATTAAACAGAAAATTACAAAACAGAATACATTGAAGGAGAAGAAATTCGGTTAGCTTTAGGTAGCTCTGAGAATCATGTGCTTTGCACTCTCACTCTTTCTCCTTGAATCAAACCCTGACCGTTCACCTTTACTTATAGGGAGAAGCCTCCAAGGTTGAACCAAACAAACTAAGCTAATCTTCTTCTTCTTCAAACAGAACCGGTTCGGTCAGAGAGAGAAAAGAGATAACCCATGCAAAATCCAACATGCAATTACCTCTAGTCTTTTCTTGGTCACCAATCTTCATCAATCCGAGCCCTCCATCCTTGCCTTGCTCTCCAAGATGAACTCCTGGCCCTTGATGCTTCATGATGATGATAGCTTCATCTGCTCCAATCTCTGCCTCCTCCATCACATAGCCACTGTAGCTACCTCCTGTGGTGGTTGAGCAGAATCAGAGATAAGCCATCCCTCCAAGGATCTTCTTCTCTGACCGAAATCTTCTCTTCCATTTTTGGTATGGAGAAGCCAAGATCTCTTCACCAAATCTTACCACAAGTGATGAGAATCTTAGCCACAGCATACTTTTAGTTTTCTTTTTCTTGCCATCATTGTGATGGTCTTGTAGCGTGCATCTTCTTCTCTTCGGTGGCTATCTTTAGCTGTGTAATGACCGAAAAGAGAAGAAAGAAATGAGAGAGAGAAAAGAGAAATTATGAACAATAATTAATGAAACAAAGAAAGAGAATAAAAGTGAATTAATTTTTCACTCCCTTTGCTGAGTAGCGTGTAGCTTGATGATGTCCATCAAATCAAAGACCAACTCTCTCTCATGTTTTCAATGCATGTATTAACTTCACTTTAATAAAATTTGAATTCCACTACATGATAAAAATAGATTCCGTTGGAAGCTAGAAGTAATACATTTGGTTTCTCTCAAAATTGGTTTCGGACCAAGTATTGGGTCATTTAGCAAAGATTATATTTGGGCTTATAGCAATAAAATTCAATCTGGCCCAATTTCCTTTTTATTTTGGACCAACTTTAATGGTCTAGTAACAAGTATTTAAATTGGGCCTGTATCACAAATTCTGACCCAAATAACACAACAACTATTTAGCCATAGGATCAAATTAATTTTGTATCAATGCTGAATGTGTTTTCAATATGATTGGGCTTGCAATATTTTTTTTATTTTTGGCTCAAACAGAATCTGCATAGCAATAATTAATTTAATCAACATATCTGGATTGAAATTAAATTAATATTTTTGTAATTAATTAAATTAATAATATTTAGTAATCACAAATGTTATCTTAAAGTTTTCCAAACTCATCAAATCTATATCCAAAGCAATCATGAGATGTCAATAAAACAACAATAATAATTTCATATTCACAAATCCTCACTAAATCACCATCAACCACAATGTCTTATCATATCTCAATTCATCAATATCATGCATCAATCTCTCAAATACCTCAATAAAATCATAATCCACCTATCTTAGACATATAGATTCATGTCATCAAGTCATTAATCATTAACTCAATATTCATCCAACAAACACCAAATTCATATCACAATTTTTAATCAAGGTTACTAAACATCAAACACACTCATACGTTCCAACCTATCCTATGGTCATCTAGCCTAAGTTTTCACAGAACATTATATATTAAATACGTGAAACCTAAATCATATCTTGGCCGATTTCCACGTATTCCCCGAGACAACCCGCTAATGCACCGAACACAGCCCCAAAATGTCCAAAATCACCAAGGCACAAGTACCCAACCTCCACTAAGTTCCAAAACTCACAATTCAAGCTCCAACATATACATATATACACCTAATTTCACATATATCACACATACATACCCAAAATCAATACCTAATACACAAATTCAAGGAATTGACTAGAGTTCTAGTATCCTCACCTTACCCAAGCGTCGTATAAGTAAGAGTGAATATTTTTCTCAAGTTAATCGGATCCTAATACATCAAAGAGGCAAAACATCAACACCACTTACATAATTTTCGAGAAATTGGGGGAAGGAGAGGCTGAGAGTAATAGAGTAGCTTACCTATAAAATTGTTTCGATAGATTTGTAGAGCTCAACGTGCTGGACGCGTAACCGCAAATGGTGCGGCGATCGGAGCTCGAAGCAAGAAGTTGTGGTGGTTTGAATTATTGAGGGAGGGTTTGTATTCTTTGGAATCTCTCTTCTCTCCCTGGACATGCATCAGCGTGTTTCTTATTTGGGGAAGAGTAAGAAGGCTGAGCTTTTTTTAATTTGGTGGGTTGGGTTGTGTTTTTGGGCCCATTTTGGGTTCGGTTCGATCTTTTTGGTTTAATTTTTTGTCAAATTCTTTGAAATTAGTGTCAAAATTTTTGATTTAATTAACTCTATCTTATTTTATTATAAAATTCACATTTTTATTTTTTTATTAAAATTTAATTTATTAATTATTTATTCGCTAATTTTGCGAGATTTACAAAATACATGTAAATCGAATCAAATTAATTTGATTTACTGTTAATACACTAAAAATATATAAATTGAATCTAGTTAATTCGATTACTACTTGTATAGTATATATATATATATAAATCAAATCTAGTTGATTCGATTTACTACTTGTACAATTTATTATCAATGACATTTCTAAATTTAAAGTTATTATATTAACTTTAAAACATAAATATCAATTAGAATATACTCCTCATTTGGATTCAAATAAAATATCAAAAATTAAATTGAATAAGAATCGAAAATTAAAATTTGTATTTTAGTTCAAAATCCAGAAAATTTATATTTTTACAAACTTATGAATTCAAAAACAGAACAATAAACAATTTCTAAAAATTCAATAAAAGTCATCCTTTGACTCATTAGTATCTAAAAAATTATTATCGAGACTTTTAAAATTGAAAAAGTTATTATAAAGTACAACCATCATACATGTACACCAAAATCAGCTACCAAAATTAGTCACTAGTATAAAATACATGTGTTAGAATACAAATACACGTTAAAAATAAATTAAATCATACATATATTTATACATAAATACAATAGTGGTTGATTTTGGTGTACAGATAATATTTTTTTATAAAATATAGCTCTTGAAAGTAGCATGAGTTAAAACTTGATTTTTTTTTTCAAAGTCAAATGTAACAGATAATTATGTGAAATTAAATAATAATTTAGTTATATATATTTTAATTATTTTTTAAATTAAATGTTGTATAAATATAGTTGGTCATTTTATATTGTGTAACTATCTATTACATTTGATTCTAAAAAAATGGATTTGGATCCTCTAAATTTTGAATTTTACTCTAGAGGGTAAAGTGTGATCTCTTATTATTTATTTCATAGGTGGGACTAAGAAAAAATATGAGAAAAATTATTTAAGGGTGAGAGATCACACTTTACCCTCTAAAATGAAAATTTAAAATTTAGAGAATCCAAATTTAAAAAAAAAATCAAGTTTTAACTCCCATGCTACCTTGTGTAAAATTGTTTTATATGTGTATCCAATCATATAATACCACATTAGCAAAAATAACTACTTTTTAAATTGACCGCGTAAATGGTCATTCAAAAGAACGGTTATGATTGCACGACTGTGTACACTGTCGATAAAGATTCTTTAGATACTAATAAATCAAATGATAATTTTTAATAAATTTTTAAAAATAATTTATTATTTCGTTTTGAATTCATAAGTTTGTAAAAATATAAATTTTTTGAAATTTGAACTAAAACAAATTTTAAATTTTTATTCTTATTCGTTTTGATTTTTTTGATATTTTATTTAAATTCAAACGAAAAGTATTTTTTATTATTTATGTTTGAAAGTTAATAACAATCTGATTCTATTTATATAGAATTATAAACGAAAAGATGTAACACAATTCAGTTTAGAACATCTATGTAATATTGATTCCTAATCTATTCATGCATGTATTACCCTAAAAATTAAATATCAATAGGTTATTGAAATTCTAGACTGGTAATTTCCTCTGGTAGGTTGGAGATGAGGGATGTCATTCAATTCAATTATGTTTTTTCTTAAGGTAAAACGACTACTGCATTTGATGGGTTTTTGGGGAAAAAAAAAACAAAAGGAACCAATTAGTCAGTTCACCAGTTTTCACAAAAAAAAAACGGGTCAAAAAGTGATTCTCACCAATTCTTTGCTATGCCCGGTCCTATGACGAACCCGAACCAGTCTTGAGGCTGGACCGCCGGTATTTTGGTCTGGCCATCCGAGTTAGTCCGGTTTTTACAACATTGAACAAAAATACAAAATACATGAAGAGTCAAACATGAGGTTAAACTCATAAAAGTCACTATCTGAGCAATAATCAGCCTTCAAGAATCACCATTTCAAAACATAGTTCCGTTAGCAGCATTTACAAAACTGAATGCCCCCGCCAAGGCATTACCGCTAAGCATTAGATATCATAATCGTATGAGACCATCCCAAAAAGCCATTTCATCATAAGTTTTAACTATATATATAATAGGCCTAGATTGTCCTTCTAAAGCAACGATATATAGTTAACTGTTAAGAGTAGAAAGCATGCCCCCAGTTGCCGTCGGAATTACAACCTCCCACCCAGGTCCTTTAAGAGGAAATGCATCGCATGGAACTTTGAGTTCCTTGTCGTCATCATTTGGATCCTGAGCAATAAGATCACTGCGATCCAACAGCTTATCCAAATCCTCATCACTAATATCTGTTTGTATCAATTTATCTTCAGCTGCATCCTCATCCCGAAGCAATGCCATAATATCTTGTTCCTTAAATCAGTACACACAAAATTAAAACATAGAAAAGTCAACCATACTATATGCAAAAGCAAACAACTGAAAATTTGTATGCCTGTGTATTTCCCAATCAATGCATAGTTGTAGTCAATTTTACAGTTAAACAATATTAACCACAAGAAAATAACCATCTAGTAGTAGCAGTAGTAGTAGTAGTAGTAGTATAGAAGAAACAGAAAGTAACTGCTGATGTACGAACCTCCATTTCATCCACTTTGAGCATTGTGCGATCTTGATGAAAATGTCCTTTCGCAATCACCACATGTTCAAGTTTCAACTTGCTAAAAGCTCTTTTCAGCATGCGACCCTGGAAAGATATCACCATATCCATTTCATTATAAAAAGCTATTATCCACAGCCTACAGAAAACATTGATCAGCCAAAAGATTGTGCAAAATACCTCTACAGATTGAGCAGTCGAGAGCCTGTAAACATGAACTGGTTTTGTTTGACCAATTCTGTGACATCTATCCATGGCCTGCAAGTCTACCTGAGGATTCTGGAGTACAATATACAATGAGCAGATTATATTCCAAAGAAATCAAACAATATAAAGCAAATAGACAAAATTGGCAGCAAAGAAAAAAGCTAAAAGTACCCACCCAATCACTGTCATAAAGAATGCATGTGTCAGCTGCAGTAAGGTTAATTCCTAGTCCACCAGCCCTAGTAGAAAGAAGAAAAACTCTGCAATTGCTATTTTCATCATTGAATTCATGGATCTGTTCACGAGAGTTAAAAATGAACAATGCTTCAATTGACTCTTCAATTTCAAATTGGTAATTAAGTTAAATGCTCAAAAAAGGTAACAGTTGGCAATTTCAATACAAATGTTATTGCAGTGGATGTAAAAAGGAAAAAAACAAATATCCTTTATTTATGTAAAACAGACAACCATGTTATAAATTAATATTAATAAATTGTACAACTTGGATTAAAAATCTAAAGCAGTATATAAAACTTATAACAAGAACAAATAAATTCAAATTAACGGCGCATGCTAATACTATCCATGAACTGGCACAGACCTGTCGTTTCCTTTCATCCAATTTCACATGACCATCAATCCTACAAACTTCAAAGCCCTTCTCACTCAAATAGTAATCCAGTATATCTAACACTTTGGTCCACTGACTGAATATCAAAACCTGAAAGCAATTGGCAAACACAAATAACCATAACAGCTTGGAGAAAATAAGATAATGTATTGAGAAACAATCACATAATTGGTGAACATACTTTGTGTTTCCTTGCAAATAACCTTTCCAACAGCCGATCAAGCAAACGAAATTTCCCACATTGTTCAACTATCTCATTCACAGGAGGATAAAGCCCTAGGAAAGCAAAACACAGCTTAATTGAGAACCATAGAGCACCAAACCAATAGAACCTCAAATAGCATGGTACTTACATGAACCATCAAAGGCAGACTCTAAGAGGTCAGGATGGTTACAGACTTTCCTAAGTTGAATAACCAAATTATTAAGCGTCTTTATTCCACGTCCTGATGTAAAGCAATACAATACCAAATTGTATTAGTATATTTCACTTTAGTCCTGTGTGATTGCAGATGCAACACAAGACTTTTAAATTGTACATTATATAGTACTAAAATCAAGAATTTATGACAAGTTAGAAACCCACATAATTTAAGGCTCAGGCATACGAAATGCAGAACCCTTCTGTTTTTCAAAGGAAAAAATCCGACAATCTTACCCATTGACTTCATGTCCGCAAAATAGTTCTCCAATGTCTTGTTGACTAAATGATCCTGCAATTTCTTCTGATGCTCAGTCATATTTGCATAGATAATGATCTCCTTCTTTCTTGGCAATGAAATCTCAACATCAGACTTCATTCTACGCAGGAGAAAGGGACGAAGTATGGCATGAAGCTTAGTCACCACCTGCATGTGATGATGCCAATTAGCTATCCTGTTCATATTTTCAATAGAAAAGTAATCAGGTATATAAAGAAATCTTAGAAAGAATACTTGGCCTCTTCTTGTCTCTTCTAATTCTTCCTTGGTTGCTCCATTGTTGCACTTTCCTGATAGATTAAACCTGCAAAAAAAAAAGTTTAATTGTATTATTGTACCAAAGTGAAAATAAGACACCATTTCCCTTTGCTTTTAAACAAATAAACAACCACTGATCATGTACAAAACAATTCAAAGCAGACTTATCATCAGAAGAGTAAAGAAAAGAAGAATTAACTCATGATAACCAGTAAGCGAAAGACACTAACCATGACTTAAATTCTTCAAGCGAAGCAAAAATATCCGGTAAAATGAAGTTCAACAAGGACCATAGCTCTGCCAAGTCATTCTGAAGAGGAGTCCCTGATAGAAGAAGCTTGTTCTGTGCATTAATCCATTTCAACTCCTTCACTAATTTACACTTTGAGTTTTTGAGCCGGTGTCCCTTCAAAGGGGAGAAAAGATTTAGTAACATCACTGGAGACATATATATAAACATCAAAACTATCTAAGTATACATGCAGCTAATAGAAAACTAAACATCAAATAACTGAATTTATGTACCTCATCAACTACAAGATACTTCCAAGGGTAAACCCTTAAATGTTTTCTAGCATCATTTAAAGCAACCTCATATGAAGTTATTAATATGGGGAATTTGGGGCCAATGGTTACAGGCATATGTTTCCGTCGGATTACATCTCTCTCTTGCCAGCTGCCATGGTAGACAATTGCAGGAAGTGATGGTGCAAACCTATTTACATGCATACAAACAAGATCAGAAAAGCGCAGCATTACACAGTAAAACTAAATAAACAAAATGTCAACAAAACACCTAATGGCCTACCTAGAAATCTCATTTTTCCAATTTGAGAGGGTACTTAGAGGAGCAATTATCATGTATGGCCCATGCAGACCTTTCCCTATTAGATGTGAAAGAAACCCAATTGTTTGAATGGTCTTCCCAAGACCCATTTGATCAGCAAGAATCCCATTCAATCCATTTTGCCAGAGTGAAATCAACCACTTTACACCTTTCAGCTGATAAGACTTCAATTTTCCGCCCGTGAGTAAAGGCATAAGCTCCTTCTGTTCTTTCTCAGTTCTTTCCTCCTCAGTCATGTTAATATCTTCTATCTTCACACTTTCTTTTGATCTTGCAAGCATAGCAACAACTGCCCTTTTGGCCCTCGTCTACATTAATTCCAAACATGATCACATAGTACTGATTAAGAAAACCTCAAACAGATGCATGCTTACAACTCTGCCTTAAAGTATCATTACTTATTAGTTATTAACCAAATTGTATTAGAATATCACTATTCTCTAGCTTCCTATTTAGATGTAATCAGATAGATAGAGATCAGCCGGGTTACATAAACACACTAAAAGTTTAACAGAGCACATTCCACTCACAGTATTGCACTGTGAAGCTGCTTTCCTTTTAGAAGCCCGGCCTCGCACTTTCTTCTCTTCGGGCTCACTCTGTTGCTCGCCCCCAGTCTAGTAATACAAATTCAAACAATAAGAGCTCGGTACAAAATCAATGAATTGGCAGAAAGAATAAGTCAGCATAAAAATGGACACAATATAAAACAATACAAGTGTGATGTCGTCCATTTTCTCCAGCAGAAACTCAGAATAGAGCTTGGTTTGAGTTAAAAGCTCATCCAATTTGTTAAACTGAGTATCAGTAAGCTCAGGTGCCTCCTCGCACTGCACTTCATCAGACTCAACTTCAACTTTCACACCACAAGCATCCTTTCCGTTAACAAGGCCATGAACACATAGAAAAACACACAAGACTTAGTAATAAT
The DNA here is from genome assembly GCF_000816755.2 of Arachis ipaensis. Classification (NCBI taxonomy): domain Eukaryota; kingdom Viridiplantae; phylum Streptophyta; class Magnoliopsida; order Fabales; family Fabaceae; genus Arachis; species Arachis ipaensis. Next base: position 10,318,665 of record NC_029789.2, on the reverse strand, counting down.
ATCTACTGCTACAACGACACTGAACCTCCAAAGGTTAACAACGATAACACAAATAGGGATGCGGTTCTTTACAAATCAAACGGCGCATTACAACAAATAGTGAATAGCGAACATCAAAGAGGTAAAATTCAAAATACAAATTTATGAATTAATATAAAATAAAATAAAATAAAGAGGAGGGAAGCAAAGAAATGGAAAGATACCTCGTCTTCAAGGACAGAAGTGGGAGACTCAACAGGATCTTCTTCCTTCACTTCATCCTTGGGCGCCATCTCCGAACCCTAAAGAGCTGGAGACAAAAACTTAGAGCAAAAACACCAAAAACTAAATAATAATAAAAAATATATAATAAAACAAGAATAATAAAAATTAAAAAAGATAACCGAAAAGGAGAAGCAGCAGTGGCAAGGGTTCGATAGCATACAGCGTAATGAGATGAAGGGTTTGAGCGCCGTTGAAGAAAACGCAACAAGTTTGAGAAGAGGGAAGGTCTGCACTGTAACGTTGTGTGAGTGATGCAGATACTTAAAAGCAGCGCTTCGATTTTTATTTTTATTTTTTTTTATTCTGATGGGTGGATTGGGCGGGAAAGTGTAGTTTGGTTAATTGCCCTTGGATTGTTCGTATTTACCAAAGAACCATCTTAGTTGAGGCGAGATTCAAGCGTGGGAAAGGTTAATTTAATAATTTGCGACATTCATATTCAATATGTACGACTGGTGAGTTAGTGGCTTAGTGCAGGGTGTGGGCATATAGTTACTAGTTACCAAACTGGGTGGTTTCCCATATGACATTATGATATTGATTGATTTAATTTATAATTTAAAAGAAATTACTAGAGT
>NC_029789.2:10317508-10317804 GCF_000816755.2 Arachis ipaensis | reverse complement strand
TTAATAAATTTATATTGTTTTATAAATTTTTTAGAAGCATTCAATAAATTGGTACCTTCCTCATTTGCTATAAAATATGGATACTTTTCTAAACTACCGTGTTAACGTGTCGGATACATTTCGAATACAATATATATCATTCGTCCGATACGCGTATTAAAATTAAAATGTGTCTTATCCAAAAAAATTGTTCAAATACGATGCAAACACTATGCAGACATGACAAAAAGAGATTTTTAATATAAATTTAAAATATAATATTTTTAAATATATTGTCTTTTTTATTTTTTTATACC
>NC_029789.2:10314025-10317269 GCF_000816755.2 Arachis ipaensis | reverse complement strand
TCAGAAAATCCGTCTCAATTTTAAATTTTTTTTTTGTCATACTCAACGGTAAAAATTAAATACATGTCCCTCTACACTATAAAATAAAATAAAATGAAAGAAACTATAAAATAAGATGCATTTATACATCAGTAGAAAGGAAAATCATAATTCGCTGCAAGAATAATACGTCGATGCTTAATTTAAATAAATCGTTAAAGGCTACCACGATTTAAGTTTAATACAAAATTTTTGATAATCTGTTTCTCCTTCCAGCAAATTATGTTAGATTTTTTATTAAATCATTTTGTATACATTGAAAATTAATTTAACTAAGTCATATTTTTTTATGAATAACAGATTAAAAACAGAAAAAGTAAGTAAAAAAATTAAATAATTTTTGGTGATCTTTCAACAAACTGAGTATTGTGGAGAAAGAAGAAAAATATGACACAGATAAACTGACGTGGCAATTCTTCTCCTTATATTTTACAACGCAAAAAACTAGTAGCATGTGAAAGATAAGAAACAAAACCGCCAACGACGAGCATGCGAGGGACCACAGAGCTTGAGAAGAGACGAAGTAGGGAGAGAGGCAAGAGAAGCGCGGCAAGAGGGAGGCACGACCATAACACAAGCAGGAAGCACCGTTCAAGTAGACATGGAGGCGAGAGAGACGCGATCAGCTGAGCTCAGACGAAGGAGAGAGGCTAGACGCGAACATACAACACGAAGAATCCAGTGAGAGCGCAGCGACGGCAACGAGCATTAGGGGTAGCAACGCGGGCTGGCCTGCCAAATTCGCTCCGTCCCGTCTAGGCCCGCACCATAAACGGGACGGGCCAGCCCGCGCCCTTCAACTAAGATGGGTTCAAAATGCTAGTCCGTCTTGCTTTATGGTGGATAAGTGGGCCGGCGGGCTATTCTTCTTGACTTTTTTTTTTAAATAAAATTCATTAAAATTAACCAAAAATAATAATTAAAAATTAAATATAAATAAAAAATAATGAAATTATAATATAATTTTTTTATTATCTTTTTTTTTTTATTTTTAACTTCAATAAAATTGTTCAAAATAATATAAAACAAAAAATAAAAAAAAAAGTTTGAAACTTATATAATTATTAATTTTGTAGTAATAATCACTTTTTTATTTAAGAGGTAAATACCAAATCAGTACTCGAAAGATTTTGACGCTGACAAAATGGTACCTGACTTTTGTTATTGACAAAATAGTCACTAAAAAATTTTAAAATTTGACAAGCGTGCCTCCGAGCTCGCCAGAGCAAATCTCCGGCAAGCACAATGCTGATGTGGCCACCGTGTTTTAGTGACTTGGCAAACCACCCCCAAAGCCCCTCCAACGCACACTCCTTCCTCCATCAACACCACCATTCGCAGCAACAACAACCTTAACATCAACAGCAACAACAGTCTCCACCACTCTCCCTCCCCAATGCACACTACCCTCCCTCCCTCAACCCCACCACTCGCAGCAACAACCTCAATATCAACAGTAACAACAATCTCCACCACTCCCCCTTCCCCAACGCACACTCTCCTCTCCCTCCCTCAACACCACCACTCACAGCAACAACCTCAACATCAATAAAATTGTCTCAAATCATGAATTGTCCTAAATTTTTAGGTTAATTTACCATTCAAAAGATTAATAACAATAAAATTCAGAGAAAACAAACAAATTCATATACAATAATCAAAATAAAATAAATTAAAATAAAACTTATTACAGACACCACCAAAGCAAGAAGCAGATTTAGACAAGGCCAGAAGAAGAACACCAGAGACAGAGGAGGCATGATATGACGAAGCCAAGATAGAACACATATAGAGGAGGCAGGGCAGCGAGTAGGGGCGAGCAGCAAGCAGATACAAGCAATGAAGACGACAGCAGTGAAGGTGCACAGATGACGCAATGTCGACGAAGGAGACAAATGATGCTGGCGGACGCAGAAGACTCGATGATGAGATGACGATAATGCGGTGTCGGTGATACTGTAAGACTTAGAAGATTGAGCTCCACTGCCGTTTTGGGGGAGAGTGAGTTGAGAGTGTAAGACAGTGTGTTGGAAAGGGGATTAGGGTTCAAAGGGACAAGGGAAAGGGATTAGGGTTCAGAAGGGGGGATTTTGGATTGAGGAGGAGGAAAGTACGTTGGGGAGGGGGGATTAGGGTTAGGGAGGGAGAGGGAAGAATTAGGGTTGGGGAGGGGGGAGAGTGCATTTAGGAAGGGGAAGGGGGAGTGTGTTGGGGAGGGGGAAGGGGAAGTGCGTTTGAGGGGAAGGATTAGGGTGGGGGAGGGTTTTTGCCATGTCATCAAAATGTAGTGGCCATGTCAGCATTGTGCTTGTCGGAGATATGCTCCGGTGAACTCGTGGGTAAACTTGTCAAATTTAAAAATCTTTCAAGGACTTTTTTGTCAATAACAAAAGTCAGGTACCATTTTGTCAGTGGCAGAATCTTTCGGGTACCGATTTGGTATTTACCTCTTTATTTAATAAGAAAAGAAAAATAAAAATTTTTGGTCCGACGGACCGGCCTGTCCCACCCTGCGAGAACCCGAAAATTTGATGGTGTGGGTTTAGCAGATTTTTTTAATTTGACGTGTTTCAAATCCTAGTTTGATCCGTCTTTTTTAGCGAGTTCGGCAGATCGGCCCGACAGATTTGACCCGTTTTGCCACTCCTAACGAGCATGCAGTATTGGTAAACCGAGGTGAGCTCCCAGTTTTGTCTCTGTGTCTGTGGTGTGGACTAAAGAGTGTGAGTGAGTGAGAGAGCTGCGTTTGGGTGGNCATCAAACAACGTCGTTTTGATTTTTTTTTTTAAATGAGTAAATGGCTATTTTACTATAAATAATTTAGATATTGAACCGATCATAAAAAATTGAAATTAAAGTTATACTCTTAAAAGATGAATTGTGTTTAACAAAAATATCCAATTGTTAATCTTTTATTGATTTCGTTAAAGAATGAATTAAAACACCAGATCACTCCTACTCTATTATCTTCAATCTTTTTTCTTTATCTCTCTAACATTGTCATTGTTAACCACCCTAAAAAAAATAAGTTTATACACACGAAGTATCGCCACTGCCAGCGACATTGAACCATTGCTGCCGTCGCCGACATTAAACCATAGTAGCAGCGGCTTGAACCACAGTCGAACACACACACATACACAAGAAGCCCCACACACAAGAACTATCGCCGGCGACATTGAACCACAGCAGTGGCATCTCGAAT
>NC_029789.2:10309198-10313899 GCF_000816755.2 Arachis ipaensis | reverse complement strand
CACACACTTACATAAAAATTACCACTGCCGACAGTGAAGCGGCCGAAAACATGACTCGAACCACCGCCACTATCGCCGACATTAAACCACAGCAACGATGGCTTGAACCATCGCTGTGCATGCACATACACATAAAAATCCACCCACACACATAAGAATCAATGCCGTTGATACTAAAGAGGCCGAAAATGCGACTCAAACCAATGCCGCTGACATTGAATCACATCAGCGGCTTCACACACACATAAGAGAGGAAAGCGAAGAGAAGAAAAACAATTAAGGAGAAAAGGAGGAAGAAGGCGTCGCCGACGAAGATTATCGTCAACTCTGCCTTGTCCTTTCTTTCTGATATGTTTTACTTCCCTTTTGCTTTTTTCTGCTTTCCTTTTGAGAATAAAAAAAGTGAAAAGAAGGTGCAAGAGATGGTAGTAGTGAAGGAGAAGACATGAACAAGAGTGAAACTAGAGAGATATGATTTTTTTTTCCAAGTAGCTAACAATGATGGTGTCATCAAGATAAAGAAGGAAGGGTGAAAACTCAAGTGAAGTCGACTTTACGTGAAGTTGATACTGAGCGCTGTTAGATGATTTGATTGAATTTTCATCTAATGGCTCTTAGGTATCAATTTCACGTGAAATCGACTGCACTTGAGTTTCCACCAGAAGGAAGTTGAAATCTTGAAGATAATAAGATAAGAATAATTTAGGTTTTTAACTCATTTTCTAACGAAATTAATAAAAAAATACTGATTGAATATTTTTGTCAAATAAAATTTATTTTTTATAGATATAACTTTAATTTTAATTTTTTTATGGTGAATTTCGTCGGCACCTAAATAATTCGTAATCAAAAGTGGCCATTTAGTATTTACTTGAAAAAATAAATACCGAACCGGTTCGGATTTCTCAAATCCGTCGGTTCATCGGTTTTTGCATATTGTTAATGCACACAGCACAACACCACTCTCTCACTCTAGAAAGTAGAAACTAACTTCCAAAAATCAAAATTCAAATACTTTCGATCAATATTGAAATGGCAAAAACAAAAATATGAAGCAACTATTACAATAGAAAGATAAAGCAGAATAAGTTATGACCCACAATCTTTCCTTTGCCTGAATGAAAACTGGATAAACAAGCGACCATATCATAAGTTCAATAATGGCATTCTCTGTAGAAAAATTTAATTCCACAGCTTTATACGCCACCAATACAAACACATCTAAGATAGCTTGCAGAGATTTTCAAAACCCATGTACTCTTGATTTTCCATCTTCTCAATCATTTTCTCTATTCCAACCCCACCTGTTTATACAGATACATACATGAATGAGTGAGAGAAAATAAAATAAAACATCTTTGCATGGTTACTAATCAAAACAAAAAGAATATGATGTTACGAGTTCTAAGATCATGGAAAGTACCTAAGCTGATTGCACTTATGAAAATGGTCAAGGCTAGTATGAAGATGATAATGGAAGCTCTGCCAAGGATTGCAATTATTCTTCTCACCACATGCTGGCCAGCGAAAGCAGCAAAGGTTGCAACCATAACAAAGTAAGAAGCTGCAGAATTTTTTTTCCAAAACACACACACACACTATGTATTAATATTCATTAACCAGCAATGTAATATAACGTGAGCTTTTCTTAATTAGTTTCCAAAAACTAGCAATGTGATATAATGTTGGTTAGTGGTTACTTACCATAGGGTACTGGAAACCGATCTAGAAGGTAATATTGCACCACTGACATGGAGGATGAGAAAAACATGGCAAAAGTTGATGTAGCACTTGCTACCTACAGAAGCAGATAATAAATACACATTATTTGTCATTGTTATTCAAATAAAAATTGGTTTATGTACACTAAAAATTAGTGTCACCATTACCAAATCAGTAATTATGTATTTATTATTTATATTTTTATACATATTAACTCACATATTTTTTGAATTAAATGATCAACTAAATAATCAAACATGTAATAGATAAATGATCAAACTTGTTTAAAATATTATGATGAAATTCTTTTATGTGATACCAAAAAAGTATTTCTATAAGCGGTGGTTAATTTTTTATTCTTATATGCAAAGGTTAAGAAAAGTGAAGAGAAGAGAAGAGTAGAGTAGTGTAGTGTATACCTGAGGAGGAATCCCAAGTTCTAGAAAGAGTGGCCCCAAAATGAAGCCACCCCCTAGACCAAGAAGTCCACCAACAATACCAGCTATTATTCCACATGCACAGCAAAGACAAATCTGATGAATCTTCCAATTTGTGAATTCCTTTCCCTTTGATGCTATCACTCTAGTTCCTTTGGATATGCATATGGCTTCAAAAAGTGTAACAGAGACTGCAATAGGCACCTTCAACATGCATGGCAATTGGGCACATCAAATTTTGTTTAGTCCTTTAGCACAGAAAAGTATCTATTTTGAGTTCAAATCTATTATAGATTTCCTTGATGGTTGATGCACCTATTTGGTTAACTTAGCAAGTTGGAAACTGGAGTTATACAATGCAACTAGAATATTCTATTCAATATTGAAATTCATGTCATATGTAGTTTATTATATTCCTATTTAGGTATGTTCTTAGAAAACTGTACCTGCAATGTATTTAGAACCCAGTACTCTATGGAGCAAGTCTTGGTGTATGTCTGCATAAAACAGATGCACAATCACAGTAACATAATTAAACATAATAGAAAAGATGGATGTGTGTGATAAAAGGAGTAAAAAAGAATGAAGCCTAACATGTTAGTTCAATTACCTTAACAATCTGAACAATGAGAAAAGCCACCCAAACATACACAAGGAGTAATGATTCTTTCCAATATATGTTCTGTAACATAGGGGCCTGCATGCACACCATATAAGTTTTTCCATTCAATATACATAAAGTTTGATATATTCATTTTTCAAAGTGGATTAAATTTGGATAAACTCTTGGAATTACCTCTTCATCATGTATATTATTAGTTGGACCACTTGGTAGTCGTTTGTACTCACTCTCTGCAGAATCATCTGAAATAAGAGATTTCAAGTCTTACAATAACACTGTTTCCAAAAGGTGCCTATACATAACATATAAATCTACTCTTTTTTTTTTTTTGTATTTTTAATTACCATCATGCATTTTAAATATGTACATTAGCAAGAAGCAAACATTCCAAATGTTTCTTTCTCTGTATAGTTGAAGAGGTTTTATCTGTGTATTACAAACTTGTGTTTATGGGGACTTACCATCACCAGGTTTTGGTTCTGCTTCTAAAGCCTTGGCAGCTTCCTGAAAAGTCAATCAGATACCACATCAAATTGAAGAAGTGAATCCACTCAACCTTAAAAATTAACTAAGATTCTAAAAGTAAAATTTACCTTTTTCAACATTGTTTCCTTTTTCCAGGTTTCTATGCCTTTGAATAAAGCTTTTGTTGATGTACCTATCGCCAATCATTTCCACTTAAACAATTAAGCATCTTTAATCCTATATATGTATTTAGTAGATATGTTATGAAGATAATTACTAAAATGATTACCTATGAATAAGATAATAAGCAAAACAGTGACCATCCAATCAGCAAACATGACATTGAATGCAACACCAATGCTTATTCCAAGCATCAGCATAGGTTGGAATAGCAGAGCCAGATCATAATCAATAAGGGGTATGTCTAAAGTTGGGTGTCTAAGCCTCAGATTATAGTATACTGTTGACCCAGCTGCACCCATAATCATACCTGCAAAAACAATGAAAATCAAAGTATATACAATTAACATGAATACATATATATATAATGCATCAATATATGTTTGTTTAGCATGCAAGAAAATAAATAATCAAGCAATGAATGCATGTGTACACTAACACTTAGAAATGGCTGTAGAAGACTTGGGATCAAAGCCAATGATCAAAGCAAGCATTGGCACAAAAATCCCACCACCTCCAACCCCTCCAACGCTGCCCAACGCTGCTCCCAAAAATCCAACGATTGATCCCACAATAATTCTCCAATCAAACTTCATTTCCTGTTCAAACATGCATGCATTTAGTTTGTTACATGATTATTATTATTAGACAGTGAAGAACATAGTAACAAGTATCCACAAGACCAGCCATGTTTTTGCTAACGTTGTTGCTGCAGCACCCAAAGAAGTGACATAATGTTTCACTTGTGTAGTTGCCATGTCTACACTATCGAATAAGCTAGCTGTGAATTGAAGCCAAATATAGGAAAATTAAACTAGTTAGCTACTATGTATTTGATGAGAAGAAATTATATTAATTGCCTCGCATTTTTTTTCGTGGTTTTATTTTATTTGGATTCTTCAAGTACGGTTGAGGAAGGAAATTATGGTAGGTAAGGAGTGCATTTTCTTCGTTACCACTATCCTTGTTTCATATATATAATAATTAATAAGGGCAAGTACAATGTTTCTATCTGATCAACTTCTAAGTTATAACGAGTTAAGCTCTAAATTAGTATTTACCATTGAAGTATTGTGTCAAATTAGTTCTTGAAATTCTAATTGCCTGTAATGTATTTTTGTCAATATCAAAAATATAGATGCAATTAGAATTTTATGAATTATTTTGATTACCACGCTAATTTTAAAGATGACTTTAAAGTTTAGCTCAAGTTATAATTGACTCATTAAACTTTGTTATTTATTTTTCAGAAAAAAATTTTGGATATAATATTTT
>NC_029789.2:10299023-10309171 GCF_000816755.2 Arachis ipaensis | reverse complement strand
TTAACTTCTTAGTTTCACAACTTAATATTGCCTAACGTATTGGTGGTGCGCACGGATAATTTTACATCTTTAACGTATATGTGAAAAAATTTAAAATTCACTTGTGCGAAATATTAAGCGTTATCTTTTAATATAATATTAATTAAGTTTTCCTCGAAATTATATTCGGATCCAAGTGTATTTATATATTAGGTGTTAGACATATAGTATCCGGTGCAAAAATAAAACTGATTAATTTCAGAATTTGCATTGACGTTTATTAGTTTACTTCTTAAGAATTTTAAATAACATGCATGCGAAACTGTGAATAATTTTTAATCAAAAATGCTATTTGTACACCAAAATCAGTTATTAAAATCAGTCACCAATATATTTGTCTATAAATATATGTGTGATTTAATTTATTTTTAATATGTATTTATATTTTAACATGTATTTTATACTGATGACTGATTTGAGTGGCTGATTTTAATATATACGTAGTATTACTCATTCTTAATTAATTCCAAATGTTTTTCCTTCATTCTCATAATATATCCGATTACATAATTCATAGTTCACCGAGCAAGAAGTATTGTTTGAAAAAATAAAATAAAATAAAATAAAAGTAGTCCCTTCTATATTATGAATATTTCTCATCACATATATATCCACTTGCCATCATGGCTTTGCACGTTGTTGTCACTAACTTGGTATACTTGTTTGTCCCTGTCTGAATAATTATTCACTTGCTTTAGTAAAACGATTAGGGAATGTTATCCAAGGATAATGCTAGTCATGGAAGCTTCCCGAAATGGCCAATATATAAACATGCACGATAGATAGTGACACTGGGAAATTAACTACATACGTTTAAGAACCTACCTTGTTCAGCATATAAATATATATACATCGCGTCAAAAACAAGCCAACGGGTTCTAGAGGAAGCTTCATATTATGTTTTAATGTTGAAATACTAAAACCTTTTTCTAATTTCTTTTTTTAGCTTATAGCAATTGTTTATATATAATTTTAGATTAAGGTATTGTATGGCCCCCGAAAAGATTAACCACAGGCACTTCAAGAAAATATCAAGTCATTAATTATAAGCAGTGCTACTTCTCAACCGTTGTATGCAGGTGCCATGGTTTTGAAAATGGGACTAAACAAATAGGTTGAATTTAATAAGTGATTAGATATTTACTTTCTTATGGTACCAATCTTTTCATTTTATCAATATACAATCAAATTGGAGTAAATGCAGCTGGGCTGTCCTCAAAGCTAAGCACAGCTACGAAGCTTCATAGTTAAATATTTTGGTTTCTTTCCATCCACTACCAAAATAAATTACTTGCAAATTGTCTAGTTTTCTTTTTTTAAATAATAAATGTCTGTTTTGGATGTTCTTAATGAATTATATTAATTCTTTAACCTTTTTTGCCCAATTAATAATTAATCCTGGAAAAAAGTCTTCCAAGCAAGAAAGATGTTTGTGGAATAGAAAAGTATGAGCAAAGAAAAGTTAATAAGAGCAATCGAAAGTCTAGCTAGTGGTAAGAAGGGATTGTTATGTACACAAAAACAAAAAATTGAATTTCATTACTAAAAATGTCCCAAAAATTGAAATAAAAGACCCAAGTGTAAAAAATAAAAAAGACCCCAACCCTTTTGCACAGAAGTTTGCTTGATACAACATATATGTTTGCGGCTATTACAAGAGTTATAATAATTTCTGAGACCGTTCCAAGGCATGCCCATAAAAAACAAAGTACACATCAACAATCACCATGCCACCACCACATTACAAAGCTATAACAATTAACAAATTAAATAATTGAAGAAGGTCTCATGGACTGAGGTCTGATACAAATTAAAAGTGTCATCGAGCTCAAGATGACGAGCTCTCACTTCCCCATACCAATGAATTATGCATAGCATGCAGGTAAGAGCAGTACACATACACAACTTCATTGATTATTGTTATTTTTTTTATTTTATTTTTTTATTTTTTTATATAGTCTCCTTCCTTTGTTATCACATACATACAGCGTAAAGGAGAATTATATATAGTGATATGATGGGTTTATTGATCTGTTGTAGTTTTAAGGCCTCTCACCACTACTACCGCTTGTGTTTTCCGGGCTTGAAAACACTGTTTTTCTGAACTTTTGTAAATCAGCATTGTACTGCATTGTGTCATAGTCATTGCTCCCTCCTCCTGAAGGGTTCAGGACACCACCACCGCTACCATCAGTTGCACCTGCCTTACCCATATTCTTCAAGTCATCCAATGACACATCTCCTTCCAACGCCCTTACAATCTGATGTATGTACATTTCTTTCATTAATGTCTTAATTAGAGTAAAGGAGAAAAATAGGTGGGACTTTAACAAATAAGTTTTTAATTAATTAAAAATACAAAAACGTTCTTTACTTTTTGAGATACGAGACATTTAAATTTTTTTTAAAAGTCTATTTGTCTTTATATATTTTAGATAGAAAAAATTTAAGTGCCTCGTATTTTAGAATAATCAAAACTTGTGTATCTTCGAATTAAAAAATTAGTTTCTCTAAAATTAATTACTCAAATTATGATCAAAGTATATAATTAATTAAGTGTACCTGACTCATTTTTGGACGCTTCTTGGCAGAGTGACGGATGCTGGAAGAAGCGCAAGCTGCCATTCTTGTCATTTCTTGTTTGTTATAGTTTCCTTCCAAACATGGATCTACCAATTCTCCAAAGTTGCCGTCTTCCTCCAACCCACGTATCAGTAGTGGCCGCGCCTGTCAACATTCCAACCCAATGTTTTATTTTATTTTCTTCTTCATGCATAAATTAAAGGGAAATCAACTCTAAAGTATAAACATGAATGCAATGATACTAACCCAGTCAACTAAGCTATCATCCATGGCACCTGAGAGATCCACAGGGCGCTTCCCGGTTATGATTTCTAATAGCATCACTCCAAACGAGAATACATCAGACTTCTCTGTCAATTTTCCACTTGATGCATATTCAGGAGCTAAGTACCTGTGTGTGTTAACATGTAAAGATCAGGCCATCAAGCTCTATTCAGTATTTATAAGAATACTCCTTATGACTTTGAAGAACATGTAATGAAGAAAAAGTACCCGAATGTTCCCATGACACGAGTTGAAACATGAGTGTTATTATCTGTCGTCAGCTTAGCCAATCCGAAATCAGCCACCTATATATGCATGCATCGTAAAATGTTTGTCATATATAATTAATGGGAGACACATGAATAATGTATAAGAGACATAAAGGTAGCTAAGTACGTAGAAGATAAAATATAGAAGTATGTGAGAACCTTTGCTTCGAAGCTACTATCAATAAGGACATTGGCAGCTTTGATGTCACGATGGATGATGCGAGGATGACCTGGGTGTTTTTGTAAATATGGAAAATCAAAATAAGAATGTGTACAATAAGAAAAGATAGATGGATAGAGATGAAGATAAGAATGTTAATTACAATCTTCATGAAGATAAGCAAGTCCCTTAGCAGCTCCAATGGCAATGCGCAATCTGGTAGGCCAATCCATGGTAGGAAGGTCCTTACCATGAAGGTGATATTCCAAGGTGTTATTAGAGATGAATTCATAGACCAACATTCTCTGGCCACCGGCAATGCAGTAACCAACAAGAGAAACAAGGTGGCGATGATGAACACGGCTGATGATCTCAATCTCAGCCTGGAACTCGCGCTCGCCTTGACCGCTACCGGCCTTGAGAGTCTTAACGGCCACCTCCTTTCCGTTAGGGAAGACTCCCTTGTAGACGTAACCGAATCCACCTTGGCCTATCATGTTTGCATCTGCAAAGTTTCCTGTTGCTGCTGCGAGTTCTTCATAGGTGAAGGTGCCAGCCTTGAGGCCTAATGTAATACCCGGTGACGGAGGAGGCAGAGGCGGAGGCCCCATCGAGAAATTCGAGCTCAAGTCTGAGCCGTTTGACATCATCATCTGAGGAGGTTGCTGTGCACCCCAAGCAGCACCAACACCGGCGTTAGGACCAGGAACCATTCCCATTCCGATCATTCCATTTGGCATCCGCACCACATGTTCTTGATTTGCTGGACCACCACCTCCTCCATAGTAATTTTGATTCTTCCCACCATTGTTGTTGTTGTAGTAGTAGTTAGTTTTTTGTTGATCAGGTGCATCTCCACCATAGTAGTACAACTTCTGTTGTTGTTGCTGCTTCTTCTTTTTGGACCTTCTTCTTATGCAAACAATGGCAACAATGAGAAGGATAAGAAAAAAAACTCCTATTGAAACGTATGCTACAATGTGTCCCAAATCATCACTGAAGAGATTGCCAAGACCCTTAGACCCTGATGGTGAGGTTCCTGGAGGAGACGGTAATAATGCCTCGCCGGAGGATGATCCTGGAGGTCGGGTAGCAGGAGGAGAGGAATCTTGGGAGGCTGGCGTGGGTGGTAACGGCGCTGGAGGTGATGATGATGACGGGGAGGAGGAATCTTGGGAGGGTGGGGGCGGTGATGGCGGTGATGGTGGTGGTGACGATGATGATGAAGAATCATCATCATCTTGGGAGGACGAGGATGGTGGCGAGGATGATGACGATGAGGGTGATGGTGGGCTCTGATCAGAAGAGGGAGTATCATCGTCAGAGGGTGGTGAGAGTGTTGAAGAATTGGAGGAAGACATGTTGACGTATGTTGGCTACTTCTCTCGCAAACACATTAATAAGAGCTGCTTTTTCCGGCGTAAAATGGGGCCGCTGCGGCCGCAAAACACCGCCTTAGCTCCTACTTGCTCAATGGTTGGGACCCCTGCCAAAAAAGAAAAAGAGAATGATGGTGGTTGGGAATGCAGCATAGTTTTAGAAATGAGTTTTGTGGAGAGAGATGGGAATTGAAGGAGCTGGACATACCTGATGGGAAGAATAGTTGCAGGGGATCACAACAAAAGGAGAAAAGGAAAGATTGTTTGATTGTAATACAAAATGAAGCATTCCTCGTTGGTCTCCTACAAAGGGGGGCCTCCAACACTATCTATATCCACAAACATTTTATCTACCTAATATAAAATAGTAATATTATGTATAAGTCTTTTTGGTAACAAAGCTAAATTAAGTAAAAGATACTCTTAAAAAAACACCCGTGTACATACACTCTACTAGCACACAATTAGAGCGTGCGTTACATTTTGCGCATTTTTTGCAGCACAAAATTTCGAAGTATAACAGACTAAATTTTACATATAATACAAACTTATCGATTTAGTAGTCCACAAATTTTTACACATAACATACAAATTTTAAAGCATAGCACACAAATTTGCACAAACTTATCAATACAGTTAGAAATGTTCATGTTTTAGTTTTTTCACATAAAAACTGGTTTAAAATTAGTTTATAATGTAGTGCACTAATTTAAACCAGTTCATAAAAATAAAACCAATTTAAATTAGTCTATATGCTAAGACTAGTTTGTTGAGTTAAGAAATTAATTAATAGAATTGATGATGACAAACATTTGATTAGTAGGCTAATCACCCAATTAACTTTGATTATTTTTGATAAGTGATGCAGGCTAAAAATAAGTGTTGCAGCAGCCCAACATCAAACAAAAGATATATGCTAATGGGCTGAATGGTAAGTGAAAATAAAGACAAGCCCAAGTCATTCATCTCAAGCAAAAAAGTCTTCCAAGAAGCAAGACAAGGCACCAACGGGCTGAATTTGAGAAGAACCCAATCCAAGCCCGAATTGTTTTTCAATTCCCTCCATCTTGCCTTACCAGAAGCAACGTTCCTCTCCTCTCTAATCAAGTCAAATCAAAGCTTCAGAAAAGTAAGAAAGAGAAAGAGAGAAAAAGCTTCTTCCCTAAGCTAGTAACCAAAGAAGCAAGAGAGAGAAAGTTTAAGCTTGAAACACAGAAGCTAAAACAGAAAATCCAAACCAAATCAAGCTTAAGTTAAAGGTAATCCATCTCATCTTGCATGCATCAGATCTTCTTCTCTTCTTCCCAACTCTCTGCTCTATCCGAAAATGGCATTCAAGGAAAAGTTGGTCTCTGCCCTATTCTGCTTCACATCTACGGTCACAAGTGATACTTGGGGACCAAGTAGTTTCTCAATGGCTAAGATCAAGTTGATCATGAGAAGATTTCTACGGTTACTGCTTTGTGGCTTTCGGCCAAGATGAAGGAGTCAGAAGCAAAGTTTCTACTCTAAGGTTTAATGTGAAAAAGTGAATCTATGGGTTGGTAAAGCTCAAGGCTCAAGGTGTTGACCTTGGAAGAAGAACCCAGCAACATGCAAGGAGATAAAAGAAGCTTGCTGCTCATTCAGAAGGTAAGGAGAGAAAACCAGAGTTTGTGAGTTGTGTTCCAAAGAAGTTCCTCTACTTGGATAATGCTTTCGTTCAAAGAAGTATTCGGCCAATACTGAAGAACTGTATCTGAGGTTTGCGAATCTGATTTTGCACATAGCTAAGAGGCTGCTGATGAAGTCAATCTCCTTCATGTTTTACAGATTGTAATTTACTTTTTAATGTTTATCTTTCTGTAATTTCTTGAGAGAAAAGGCATATTGTGAGAAAGCTCAAGTAAAAGCCATGAGTGGAAAAAGGCTGAGTGATACGCTTGAGAGAAAAGCCTAGAGTAATTTTCAGATTTCTTTAGGTATGTCTATGTCTTGTATCTTGTACCTGTGAGGTATCCCTTTCTTAGTTGGGTTAGCACTAAGAGGAATAGTTAGGTATTAGCATAGCCAATGTCAAGTTAGGTTAGAACTTGAGTGTGAAAGGATTTGGTCAATCCTGTGAAATTGGTGTATGTAATACTGTTAACTATAGTGAAATTCTTTCATAGTTGTGGAGGAGACTGGATGTAGGTTGCATAGCACAAGGCAACCGAACCAGGATACATGCTGGTGTTAGCTTTTCTCTTCTCTGCTGAGTTCTGTTTTCTGATATTCATGAGACAAAAATAAATTGTCTCATAAATTTCCACTACTGAGTTCAAACAGAACCTGAATTGAAAGTTTGTTTTAAAAGGGTATTAACAGCAATCAAAAGGAAGGCATAGATTCAACCCCCCTTCTCTAAGCCTACCACAACCTTCAATTGGTATCAAGAGCTAAGGTCTCAAGAATCAAGCTTAACCGCTTGGAGCAAAGATCCAATGGCGAACAACTTGGGCATAACCACAGTTGCCTACACCCTCACTGAAGGCCAGTCAAACAACTGGCCACCTTTCTTCAACGGAAAGAACTACTCCTACTGGAAAGAAAGGATAAGGATTTTCATCCAATCCATTGACTACAACATATGGAAGATTGTTGTGAGCGGTCCCAAGGTCCCAACAAAAACAAGTGCTGATGGAGTGGTGACTCCAAAAGAAGAAGCTGAATGGAATGAAGATGATAAGAAGAAGATAAAGCTGAATGCCAAAGCAATCAACCTTCTTCACTGTGCTATCAGCTTTGAAGAGTACCGGAAGGTGTCTAGATGCAAGACAGCCAAAGAAATCTGGGAAAAACTCCATGTTACACACGAAGGCACTAAACAAGTCAAAGAAACGAGGATTGATATGCTGCGAAAAGAGTACGAGATGCTTAGCATGAAGGATGGAGAAAGCATTGATGAAGCGTTTGAGAGATTCTCAATCATAATCAATAACCTTGATGCTATGGGCACAAACTATGCAGAACAAACCTTGGTGAGAAAACTCCTTAGAAGCCTCACAAAAGAATGGGAAACCACTGCCACTGTCCTAACCGAAAGTAACAACCTAAGTCCCATAACCTATGATGAGCTGAGAGGAAAACTCCTTGCCTATGAAGCCACAAACACAAACACAGACTCAAAGAAAAAGGGAATAGCCCTCAAGTCACAAATAGAACCAAAAGAGAGTGAGTCTAGTGATGGTATTTCAGATGACGAGCTTCTGTTTTTTGCTAGAAGATTTAGAAGAATGATGGAGAACAAGGGCAAATACAAGGGTTCAAGTTCAAAGGAACACAAGATCAACTTGAGCAAGGTGACGTGCCATCACTGCAAGGAGGCTGGACACTTCAAGCTAAACTGTCCAAAGCTCAAAAAGAAGGACAAAGGAAAGAAGGAAAGGAAGAGAGTACTCATGGCATCTTGGAAGGATCTTGAGAATGACTCAAATGAAGAAGAAGAATCTGAAGGAGATGACAAAGACTGCTTCATGGCTGGAAACAACAATCTTGATGAGATAAACTATTATGATTTGACCATTGAGGATTTGCATGCTATTATTGATGATCTCACTTTAAACACATCAAAACTGCTTGATAAATACAATGAATGCAAATCTGAAAGAGATGTGTTAAGAGCTGAAAATGAGTTTTTAAAAGAAAAAGTGAAGGAAACTGAATGTGCTTTGGAAATCATTGAAGAAAACAGATTTCTAAAATCTGAACTTGAAAAATTAAAAGAAAAGCACATTGTGGATCCTTCTCATGAGTTAATTGCTGAAAATGAAAGATTAAATGATATGATTAAAAGACTGAATGGTGACTTGGCAAAATTTGCTCAAGGTTCTAGCAACTTGGACAAATTACTTGCAAGTCAAAGACCATTGTTTGAAAAATCTGGTTTAGGCTACATAGCTAAGGAAGATGCAGTTTCTAATACTTCCTCTATAAAATTTGTGGCTTCTTCATCAAATACCAAATCCATACCAAGCAAATCAGGTATCGGATATGTTTCAACTTGTGAAGAAAAATTTGATGAAGCATACACAAATGAAACTGAGCCTTCACCAAGAACTGGTCCGAGTTCAAACCGGCCAGGTTTGGGTTACATTTCAAAAAATGAGGCTGTTTTCAAGAAACCACCATTTTACAACAAAACCTCATATTCAAAAGGTAAAAATGTTCAAAGAAATTCTGGTGAAAATGCTTTTGCAAAGAGGAACAACTATAATAAAAATCAGTTTGTCAAAAGAAATGCATCTCCTCCAAAAACCAGAAAATTTCAACACTTTAATCATTTCAAGCAATATAATTCACCTCAATTTCAGCGACACACATCTGAAAATCATTGTGTCAATTGCAAGAAATTTGGTCACTCATATGAACAATGTTTCATTGAAAAAAGAGTTGTTGGAAATAAAGTTTACAATGTTGTCTGTGATTTCAATGCACTTGGGCAACCAAGATGGATTAACTTCAAAGGATCCAAATTAATTTGGATACCTAAGGCTACTTGAAACTCATCATGCAGATTTGCCTAGCATCCAAGAACAAAAAGGACATGTGGTACATGGATAGTGGATGTTCAAGGCATATGACTGGAAGGTCAACCTACTTCATCAAACTAAACAAGTATGATGGAGGTTTTGTGACCTTTGGAAATGATGGTAAAGGTAAAATCATTGCTGTTGAAAAAGTAGGTAATGAGCAATCTACTTTCATTGATGATGTGCTTTTGGTATGTGGTTTGAAGCACAATCTTTTGAGTATAAGTCAGCTGTGTGATTTAGGATATTTAGTGATTTTCAAAAGATTTGAATGCTGTGTTGTTAATGAAAAAACAAATGAAGTGATGTTTGTTGCCAAGCGTTTCAATAATATGTATGGACTTACTCTTGATGAACTAAAGGATCAAAATGTAGCTTGTCTTCATTCTAAAGAATCTGAAAAGTGGTTATGGCACAAGAGATTGGGCCATGCAAGTATGTTTCAAATAAACAAACTTATAAAGAAAGAATTAGTAAGAGGTCTTCCTTTGATAAATTTTGACAAAGACATCACTTGTGATGCTTGCCAAATGGGAAAACAAGAAAACGAGAGTAGGTGAATATGAACTGCATCGTTTCAACAAGAACCTATCTTATAACTTTTGCACCCCATTATACTTCTTTCTCATGTTTAGTAAAGTGCTAAAATTATATAACTTTTTTGCATATAGTATCAATTTTCAAGGATAAAATTTTTTATAAGGGGGTAAAATGTAAGACCTTGAGTTTTTGAAATTAAAATAATGAGATATTTACGATTTATTATATTTGTTTAGGATTTTATTTTAAAATTTTTTATTAAAAGTAATTAAATTGAATTTATGATACTTTGAGTTTAAAAATTATTTTGGACTCATGTAAATTCTATCATAATTAGATATTTTCTAATATTTTAAAATTTATG
>NC_029789.2:10296195-10298920 GCF_000816755.2 Arachis ipaensis | reverse complement strand
TCATAAATTTCATCATAGTTAGATATTTTCTAATATTTAAAGTTTACGAGTTTTAATAATTTGAAAATAATGAAGATTTGATTTAATTTGAATAATTGAGATTTGGAATTTAATACTTTGATTTTATGAACTAAAAGAAAATAAATTAGATTATCTCTAATTTTAAATTAGGGTAATTATTTGAAACTAATTAGTAAGTCGATAAATAAATAATATTCTTAAAATAATTATATTGGAATACATTTAGTTTTTAATTACTATTCTATCCTCTAATTTTATCAAAATTCCTACACTATTCTTATTTTTTTTACCAAACTTTAACCCTAATTTATCCACACACACAGGGATGACAAAGCGGGCGGGCCCTGTCCTGCCCCGCCTAGGGCGTACCATAAACGGGGCGGGCCAGTCCGCCCTACCAACTAAAGTGGGTAGCCCACCCCGCTTTATGGCGGATTGGCAGGTCGACGGGCTAGCCCACTTGACTCTTTTTTTTTTGAAAAATAAAATTCATTAGCGCGACCTGTCCCGTCTCGCCAAAACCCGCAAATTTGGCGGTGCGAGTTTGGCAGATTTTTTTTTAATTTAGCTGGATCCAAATTCTATCCCGACCCGTCTTTTTTAGCGGGTTCGACAAGTCGGCCCGACGGGTTCGACCCATTTTTCCACACACACAATGTCGTCGCTACTGTCGGTTGGAGTAAAGAGGAATTTCGAAGAGAGAGGAGTTCACAGAGGAGAGAGAAAAGGACGCGCACATACACACACACAATGTCGTCGCTGCTGTCAGTTGGAGTAGAGAGGGACTCCGAAGAGAGAGGAGTTCGCAGAGGAGAGAGAAAAGGACGCAACAGTATCGCTGCTACTGTCGCAAGAAAAGGCCGTCAAAGCTTGTCCGATCTGCCGTTCTGGTTCTGCTGCAACTCGCCCATGTCCTTGCTCATTTCTGTCCTCTGTTCAGCCTTCGCCGAAGCTCCTTGTCGCCGAATAAACACGTTGGAGCTTCCAAACTTGCCGGCAACACTGCCTCACTATTGCCTCCCAGTGTGGACTATTTGATTTGATTTCTATACTGAAAATTCCCTTGTTGATTCCCTTATTAGTATCAACTACAATTTTCTAAGTAAAATTATTTTGATAATAATGTTTATATGCTCTCATGTAGATTATAAATGTATTCTCTAGTTACCGAGTTACAAAACTCATTCCGTTTTTAAAAAAAGTATTTTTCAAAAACAAATACATATGTGAGATATTTTATTTAAGAGTAATGATCTGTAATGGATACTTATTTTTTGTTAAATTCCTATATGTTATATGCTCCATATATCACAGGCAAAATTCAACTATATTAGTTTATTTTATTAACAATAATGTGTAATTATTCATTTTGGTACTTATAAATTTATTAAAAACATTTGTAACCTTCTCATTTAATATATATTCTAATTTGTTTAGCTTGTTAGGGGATAATTTTCTTGAGTACGAATCATGATTTTTTTGGACCGTAACGGCAGATGTTCATAAAATATTATTAACAAATATTTTTATATAATACCTTTTTTAGCTCATGCTTTTTGCTATGGTCAATAATTCTGTTCATACCTTGGCCCAAAATATAAGCTAGGCCCAATCAAGATAAGAGGCCCAATCCAAAAGGTTGGCTTCACTAACTATCCGATCTCCACTAAGAAGTCGGAGTCAACACCCGCAGGCAGTCATCACTTATCCAAGGGAATAACTACCTCCTTAAATCTCTCACTTACTTCTAGAAGAGAGATCCCAACAACCCTAAGATAAAGGGTGTAAGACTCAGAATTTTCGAAAAAATCTTATTGTGAATTAATTTCAATTTATTTATTCATTAAAGATTTTAATTTCGAAAATTATTTTGTTAAAGCTAACTAAATCAAGTTTTGATAATTAAATTAGTAATTTTATCTAATTTTACAATTATTGGGTAATTTTCATATTTAAATTATAAAGTTTAAGAATCGTAAAATAATAAGAATTTACATGATTTGATTTAAATAATTGTGATTTTAGAAATTAATACTTTAATACTTTAATTTTTATGAATGAAGAAAATTAATTATATTATCTATAGTTATCGAATTAGAATTATTTATTTGAGAATAATTTGTAAATTGATAATTAAATAGTATTTTTAATAAATATTAGTGTTGGATTAAAACAGGTTTTCAATTATCCTATTACTCTTAATTTTATAGAATTGTTATATTACTTATATGAATTTTATCTTAACTCTAAATTCCTAAATAAAACCCTAATTTTAATCAAATTAAATTATAACCCCCTCCTAATCTAACCTAACCACCGCCACTCATCTAACCTAACCACCCCCACTCCTTAACCCAAACTCAGTTCCATCCCTTCAGAAAAAAAAAAGAGAAAGACAGAAAGAAAGAAAGAAGCGAAGGCAACAAAAAGGGAAACAGGGAAGGGGAGAATCAGGGAGGAAGAGAGCGTCGGAGAGGAGCCGCCGCCGCACTACTGCCGCGCTGCTCAGGACCGTGTCCCGCTCACTATCGCGCCGCGCTCAGTGTCGTCCTTGTCGTCGCACCCGTGTCGTCATCACGCACAAGAGGAGGAGAAGGGGAGCGACGGGGAGAAAAGGAAGGGATGACGCCGTGACTGGGCTCGCCGCCGTTGCGTCGCAGGAGCTTCCAGTCCCGTTGCTGCCGTTCGCGCTGTCACCTCCAGC
>NC_029789.2:10292877-10296127 GCF_000816755.2 Arachis ipaensis | reverse complement strand
CGTGTCCAGCCACCGCCGCACCTCTGCCGCCGAGAAGCTCCACTGCCGCCACTGAGATTCACCATCGGTAAGGGTTTTTAAGTTTGGTTTACCTTCATTTAAGATTCCGAAAACCTTATTGTCTCTGCGTGTTGGTTTTAGTCACCGTCGAAGAAGCTTCAGCCGCCACCGTCGATTGTCACTGGGGAACAACCATCGTGCCTCTGGTCGCCGAAATCACGGACTAGAGAGAAGGGGGTTGCCTCTCCTATTGCTGCTATTTCGTTCTTTTATCGTAAGCGGTCTTTGTTTCCAGTTCCATTGAATTCATTTCTGTTTTCGATTCCATTGAGTTTAAATTCTCTATTTTGCTGTAACCATGGTCACTGTTGCTGGAATTACTGACGCCGCTCTCGGTGCTGATTGGATTAACCACCATAGCTATTCTGCATCACCTTCACTTTCCATTATTTCTGTCAGGTCCCGTTCTTGCCGGTGTTGGCCATTGGATTTGTAACAGCTCCAACTTTTATTTTCCTCTTGATTCGGTGAGTTTTTCTTGTTTTGGAACTCTCGCTGTTAGCGATTCGTTATAGTTTATTGAGGATTTTGCAATGCTATTTGCTATTTGATTGAGTTTCGATTATTTCTTGTTGCGATTAGAGTAACTATGGTTGTTGCAAAAGTGGTTTGGAGCCGCGGTTGTGGCTGCCGCTGTGATGAGCCAGGGGAAAAAGGGATTCAACGCGTTTAATTATGCGGATTGCGAATAATTGAGGTAGGGTTTTTCTTAAAATCTATTTTATATTACAGAGTTGTGATAAATAGATATTGATGCAAAAAGATATATTTCTGTGATTATATTTGTTTTGTGGATGTGATGGTCTGTTGGACTGGATTATTGGGTGCTTGATTGCTTGAGTGAAGTACGATTGTTGATAAGAAATGGATTTGAAAAGTTATTTACTTAATTATTAGGAAAAGTGATTTTTCTTGGTTTGAAGTTAAAGCGGTTTGATTTTGAGTCGGTCTGATTTTATAAATAACTTAATACTTGAGCTAGTTTGACTTTAAAAAGAGTTTTATTATTGGAATTGGTCTGATTTGAAAATAATTTGATGCTGGAATTGGTCGAATTTTGGAAAGTGATTGAGATTTGGAAATGGTTGAGAAATGGTTTGAGAAATGTTTGGATGGGACCCATAAAGGGTGGCAGTGTCCGAGTTTTAAAGGAAATACTGCCGAAATTTTATAAAATTGGAAGTTTTATTTGAAGTAGTTAATTAAAAAGATTTGTTTTTAAACATTATATGTTTAAGATTGATTTATTTATCAAAGAAAGAATTATGTTTGAAATTGGGATTGTTAATGAATGGGATGGAACGAAGGATGATGAGGATTGATGAGGATTTTCTTTGAAATATGGTTTTTGAATGAATTTGAAAATGAGATTTGGATTGATGAATGATTATGATGTTGAGAATGTTGAGATATGATCTTTGAATTATTCATATGGCTTATGAATTTGAAATATTTGAGATACGAGGTTCCCTAGATTAAGTGCCGTGGCTTGCCACCATGTGTACCAGGTTGAAAACTCGATACTCTGTTGACCCTACGACGTAAGTGTGACCGGGCACTATATAAATTCTCGGGAATGTTACCCCCATTGAGCAATATTGATTATTTGAGAAAAAGCTATGCATAGACTCTTGGGGATGCACGTCAGGGGACAGTTGATGAGCGGACAATTTATACGCTTTTTGACATTATTTTTAGTATGTTTTTAGTAGGATCTAGTTACTTTTAGGGATGTTTTTAATAGATTTTGTGTTAAATTCACATTTCTGGACTTTACTATGAGTTTGTGTGTTTTTCTGTGATTTCAGGTATTTTCTGGCTGAAATTGAGGGACTTGAGCAAAAATCAGATTCAGAGGTTGAAAAAGGACTGCTGATGCTGTTGGATTCTGACCTCCCTGCACTCAAAGTGGATTTTCTGGAGCTACAGAACTCGAAATGGCGCGCTTCTAATTGCGTTGGAAAGTAGACATCCAGGGGCTTTCCAGCAATATATAATAGTCCATACTTTGGCCAAGAATTGACGACGTAAACTGGCGTTCAACGCCAGCTTTCTACCCAAATCTGGCGTCCAGCGCTAGAAAAGGATCCAAAACCAGAGTTGAACGCCCAAACTGGCACAAAAACTGGTGTTCAACTCCACAAATAGCCTCTGCACGTGCAACACTTAAGCTCAGCCCAAACACACACCAAGTGGGCCCCGGAAGTGGATTTATACATCAAAAACTTACTCATGTAAACCCTAGTAGCTAGTTTATTATAAATAGGACCTCTTACTATTGTATTAGGCATCTTTGGACGCCTGGTTCTTAGATCAGAGGGGCTGGTCTCTCGGCCATGCCTGGACCTTTCACTTATGTATTTTAAATGGTAGAGTTTCTACACTCCATAGATTAAGGTGTGGAGCTCTGCTGTTCCTCAAAGATTAATGCAAGTACTACTGTTTTCTATTCAATTCATCTTATTTCTCTTCTAAGATATCCATTCGCACCCAAGAAAGTGATGAAGGTGATGATTATGTGTGACGCTCATCATCCTTCCCCCTTATGAACGCGTGCCTGACAAACACTTCTGTTCCACATGAATTAAGATCAAAGCACCAAGCTTTGGAGCCATTACCAGGGATTGTTCGAGCCTGGACATCACAAGTTCGTGCACCAAGTTTTTGGCGCCGTTGCCGGGGATTGTTTGAGTTTTCGGCAAGCTTATTGGTCCGGTAACATCAGTGCCAGATTCCCTTTTGATCCGGCAACAGCACCAAGTTTTTGGCGCCGTTGCCGGGGATTGTTTGTGTTTGGACAACTGACGGCTCATCTTGTTGCTCAGATTGGGTAATTTTCTTTTCGTTTTCTTTTCAAAAATTTTTCAAAAATATTTTTCTAAAATTTTCTCATCTGTTTTCGAAAAAAATAAAAATATTTTCAAAAATAAATTATTCTATGGCTTCAAAATTTTTAAGAATGAATTCTAGTGTTTCATGAAATATGTTGAATCATATCTGGCTGTAAAGCCATACCCAAACTACTTTGGGATTGGTATTCAACTAATCACTCCAGCCCATGTAATTATATGTTGCAGCCTGGCTGGCTGTAAAGCCATGTCTATTCCTTTGGGAATGAGTATGTTGGGCTTGTCATGTCTGAATTACACTCATATTTTTATTAAAGCTTGGCTGGCTATTAAGCCATGCT
>NC_029789.2:10292444-10292570 GCF_000816755.2 Arachis ipaensis | reverse complement strand
GTCAAGCTATTGACATTAAAGAAGCGCTTGTTGGGAGGCAACCCAATGTTTATCTAATTCTTATTTTTATTATTTTTCATGATTTCTTAGGTTCATGATCATGTGGAGTCACAAAATAAACAAAAA
>NC_029789.2:10292220-10292405 GCF_000816755.2 Arachis ipaensis | reverse complement strand
AGGATCACCTCAGGATCTGTGGACCCCACAGGATCCCCACCTACCTCCACTCACTCTCTTCTCTCTTCTCAATCATCCTCTTTTCCCAATAAACACTCATCCCTTCTGTCTTCCATTTACCACTCACATCCATACACCCACTACCTTCAAAATTCAACATCTCTCTCCCACCCAATCCCACCCAA
>NC_029789.2:10291832-10292182 GCF_000816755.2 Arachis ipaensis | reverse complement strand
TCATTCTGAACCTCAATGGATAAAGTGAGATGCCAAAACTATTCAAGAGGCAAAAAGCTATAAGTCCCGCTCATATAATTGGAGCTATGTTTCATTGATAGTTTGGAATTTATAGTATATTCTATTCTTTTTATCCTATTTTGATTTTCAGTTGCTTGGGGACAAGCAACAATTTAAGTTTGGTGTTGTGATGAGCGGACAATTTATACGCCTTTTAACATTATTTTTAGTATGTTTTTAGTAGGATCTAGTTACTTTTAGGGATGTTTTTAATAGATTTTGTGTTAAATTCACATTTCTGGACTTTACTACGAGTTTGTGTGTTTTTCTGTGATTTCAGGTATTTTCTG
>NC_029789.2:10220156-10291465 GCF_000816755.2 Arachis ipaensis | reverse complement strand
GTTTATTATAAATAGGACCTTTTACTATTGTATTAGGCATCTTTTGATCATCTTATATTGTATTAGGCATCTTTGGACGCCTGGTTCTTAGATCAGAGGGGCTGGCCTCTCGGCCATGCCTGGACCTTTCACTTATATATTTTTAATGGTAGAGTTTCTACACTCCATAGATTAAAGTGTGGAGCTCTGCTGTTCCTCAAAGATTAATGCAAAGTACTACTGTTTTCTATTCAATTCTTCTTATTTCGCTTCTAAGATATCCATTCGTACCCAAGAACGTGATGAAGGTGATGATTATGTGTGACGCTCATCATCCTTCTCCCTTATGAACGCGTGCCTGACAAACACTTCTGTTCTACATGAAATAAGCTAGAATGAGTATCTCTTAGATCTCCTAACCAGAATCTTCGTGGCGTAAGCTAGAATGATGGCGGCATTCAAGAGAATCCGGAAGGTCTAAACCTTGTCTGTGGTATTCTGAGTAGGATTCAATGATTGAATGACTGTGACGAGCTTCAAACTCGCGATTGTTGGGCGTTAGTGACAGACGCAAAAGGAGGGTGAATCCTATTCCAGCATGATCGAGAACCGACAGATGAATAGCCGTGCTGTGACAGGGTGCGTGAGCATATTATTCACTGAGAGGAGGGGATGTAGCCACTGACAACGGTGATGCCCTTGCATACAGCCAGCCATGGAAAGGAGTAAGACTGATTGGATGAAGATAGCAGGAAAGCAGAGGTTCAGAGGAACGAAAAGCATCTCCATTCTCTTATCTGAAATTCCTACCAATGATTTACATAAGTACCTCTATCCCTATCTTATTATATAATATTCGAAAACACCATTATCACTTTATATCTGCCTGACTGAGATTTACAAGGTGACCATAGCTTGCTTCATACCAACAATCTCCGTGGGATTCGACCCTTACTCACGTAAGGTATTACTTGGACGACCCAGTGCACTTGCTGGTTAGTTGTATCGAAGTTGTGACAATTATGAATTAAGATCAAAGCACCAAGCTTTGGAGCCATTACCAGGGATTGTTCGAGCCTGGACATCACAAGTTCGTGCACCAACAGTCTAAGGACAATTCAGACTTGTCGGGTTGGCTGGATAACCGACAGATGAGCCTCATCAGCCATAGGACAAGCATGCATCATATGTATTCGTATGCTTTGCTTGGGTTTGAACTTGTTTTGGTTTGCCTAATTGCTAAACTGTCCTTAACTGCTACTTGAACTATTTGCTGTAACTGCTATCTACTTGTGCTTTCCTTGTCTGTCTTACCTGTGTTTGTCCTGGGGTACTACATTTGAGAATGAACTTTGATGCTGAATTAATGATTGTGTTGTTTGAGTGCGTGGTTGGTTTCTGATTGAGATTTTCTTATAAGAAAGGAAAGGTTTCAGATTTCTAAAAGATTAAACATTGTTTCTTGGAAAAGGTTTTGAACGATTTCCTATTGGTTTTTAAAAGATTCATAAGGCATTGATAATCACTGAGCTTGAAAACAGTTTTTTTTATTGAATATCTTCTTATGACAACTTTGAAACTCCGTGGCGAGACCGTGTGGTTAGGTTCTCACCCCCTATAGCTTTAGCTTTTCAGGAACTGGATGAAGAAGCATTAAGAAGAGTTATATTGCGTTTGGTTTATATGTTGTTATGTTAATTAGATTATTTTCTTCCCTCGTCTTTGTTATTACAAGTTTGTAAGAGGGATAGGAGTTGTATGTTTTATATGTATATTATATTATGAGATATTATGTAAGGAGTCTTGTATATGAATCTATGCCTGCTTGTATTTTTCTTAAGATAAAGTATTTATTTCCAGTTTTCAAAGGAATCAGCGATACAGTGTTGAGTCACAGGCTCCTATTTTAATATTTAGTATGTCAAGTAGTCGTAATACTTCTTGCTATCAGAGTAGCGCAGCCGAAAGTGTGATTTTTGATAGTAAGGGTGTTACATTAAGGTATCAGAAAGTTCTTTCCTGTAGAGCCTGAGAAACGGACCGTTCAATTGCATACTCTGAGCATCTGTCATGTAATAAATCTCGTTCATATAGCGAGAATTAGAGTTTTATGCACATGGCTGGCTAATGATTAACGGTATTAGCTTACCGTTGTATATCTGTTGATATTAAGTTTGGCCAACTTAATATTGATGGCTAATGTGAACGGGAAAGTTAATAGGTTATTGTAGGCGAAAAGGAATTGATAAGTAATGGGTAATGCGAGTCACGTGGTTTGCGGATGTTAGAGTCCGCTTTTTGTGCTTGGTTTCGATTTATGATTCTTGTTTACGTCGCTTAGGTTGGCGAATCGTTTTTTTTTTTACTATCCTCATTGAAATTCCTTGACTCGAATTCCTTTCTTGAATTATGATTTGACCATTCTCCGACCATATTTTATTATTTATCCATAATCTTGTTTGACTGTATTCCTGATAATTTGCTTGAGACTTTCAAAACATAACCATCTTTATTATTGACTATCTTCTTCTTCATGAAATCTTGTTCTCATTGATCTGATCTTAAACCTGTTTTGGCGTAATGTATGATTCCTAGGTCTTGAACGATTTGAACCTTGAAAGTTATGGTTCGAATTAAGCTAATTATGTAACTTGATTCTTTTGCAACATACTTAATGTATACTTTGATTTGATCATATTCTTGATTATCTCTTAAATTTTCGACATCATAGTTTCTAATCTTGATTTCTTTTTCGTGATTTGTGTATCTTCTTGACGTAAACTGAGCTTGTGTTGGTGAGATGCATCATCCCTTACAATCTATTTCTAGGGTTCTTGTGTTAGATTGAAAAATTTTTGAATTGACTCTTTTCCTACTTCATTCTGTTACACAACCACCCTTCGAATTTTTGATGAGATCACTCTTAATTTAGCATATACTTTTCTACATGGATTAAAGAATTTCTTTATATGGTTTAAATCTATTTATCTGCAATACTTCATCTATTTTTCTATAGACATGTGAAAACAATTTCTATTTTAGATTTTCTTCATTGACTAGAACTTGATTTACTTCCAATTTTATCACAATTTTTATACATATTCTTATGAGATTTTGCATCTAAGTATTTTTCCAAGATTTTTGAGAAAATATTTTTGCTCATAGCTTAATTAAGTTCTATTTTATAAATTTTGCTTATCTAGTTTTAATTTGAGTTGTTTTTATGCAATACCTTTTATATTTCTTTTGAAAAAGTAAATTCATTTCTTTTTGAGTTTATCCATTCCTTGTGGATGCTACCATTGATTTTTAGTATTCTTTTTAACCCAGCTTAGATTCGATTCAAAAGAGTGCACCGGTCTTCCTTTTGATTGTTCCTTTCGAAGTTCTTAAATTCAAATTCTTTCCTAGGATTACAACTTGAATTCCTACCAACCTCGCATTTATTTTCATGCAAATCCTTAATTTATTATGTAAAATGTCGTTTAAGGTTTTCGAGAAAATATTTTATCCTTAGCTTAACTAATTTTCATTTCAGAAATCTTGCATAATCTAGTTCGACTTGAAATTATTTTAATATGATGCAATATTTATGTTTTTACCAATTCTCTTGAATTTTGTAAATAATCGCCCTGTTCTCTTTTAGGATTTCTATTGAAGTTCTTTGAAATCAAAATTCTTTCCTACTTGTATCTCAATTCTTTCTTCTGACATACTTCAAGACTTTTAACCATCCTAGTTTGTTGGTGACTAGAACCATTCCTTCATATTTTTGTGAACTTTGCGCTTCTCTAATTTGGTTTCAGTTTGTTTTGATCCAATTTACCACTACCCTTTTCTTATTTTCTTTGGAGTTCCTAGATTTAATATTTCCTGTTAAGATGCGAAATGACTCTTTTTGAAACGTTTTTTCATGTCTATACATTGTTGCTTAGTTGTAATCCTACACCTCCTTTCGAATTCATGTAAATCTTATCCTTGTTACTTATTCTTCCCTTCCTGCGATTTGTGTCTCTTTGAATGTACTTAATGCATCTTAATATTATTGAATCCTTATAAGGTGTTATTACTAGTATATTCTTGGATTGTTTTAAACCTTTTTAAATAAGGTTTGATTTATTTTTATGTAAGGTTGTTTTTGACTCTGCATTCCTTTACTTGGGTAGTGCCTCTCTTTGCTGTAACTTGAATTTGTTTTGGAACGACACAACCATCTCTTGAAGTTTTAATAGAATTACTTTTAACTTAGCTTACACTCCCTTACTTTGAAAACTTTTGTATGTGATTTAAATCTATTTCATTGTAATGCATTTTTTTCCCTTTTATAAGCAAAATTTTATTTCAAGTTTCTTTCCAACAAGATCGTAATTTTCATGCATGCTTAACATAAGAACGAGAAAAATAGAATTTTTCTTTTAGCCAAATTAATCTTTCCTTTTTCAAATTTTATGTAGTTTGTTTCGACTTGAATTTATATTGAAATCATGTTACATTCATGCTCTTATTATTCTGTTGAAAGATGTTTGTTACTTATCTTTTCTTGTAAAACGTGAAATGATCTTCCCTTAAGATTTCCATTCTTCAAGAACAATGTATTCGAGAATATTTTTAAATCAAATTCGAGTTATGAGAGCTTTGCCTTTATTTTTGGATATTCTTCTTTTATAAACCTCATATTCACTTGACTCAGCTTGAACTCGTTTCAACATACTGTATTGTTTTTCATCTTATTGGTCTTATCAAATTCCTTCGATTCAGGAGATATCCTTAAAGTTATCAGTTGATTCTCTTTCCAGCACTCTTTATTGCTTGTTCATCCTTGTCTACTTGTGATTTCCACAATTCTTTCAAATTTTTGCAAACACGGTCCTTGTCTCTGTTCTTTCTTTTCTATAGTCTACTATTCTTCTGAGTATATTCGAGGTTAGTTTTGATATCTTATGCGACCGTTAGGCTTAGTAAATGACACATTAGTCCTTTAGAACACGTTTGATGAACACAAAAGGTAAAATTTGTAAACATACGACGTAGCAAAGAGTTGTGGAATCTTGTTTCATGAGAAAGAGTTCTATTGATGTTAAGTTTGTGACTATTAAGATTTGCAAAGTATTTGATGAGGTTGAGAACCCTCGGATGAATTGATCGATGAAGTACGATTGAGAATGGTAGAGATAAGTTATATATGTTGAAATATGAATAGTTGAATATCTGAGTTGGTGTGAGATCAGTGTGCGAATGTTAAGCACGTCGTTTTGACCTCAGCCTATTTTATGACCTATCCCCACCTTGTCTTACCACTACATGTTTAAACCATGTCGTCATTTGCATCAAGCTTGCCTTGTAATTTCTGTCTTGCAATTGCACTCCTACCCTTATATCTTTATGCTATGTGGTAATCAAAGTATTTGAAACTATATAAATATGAATGCTAAAGTTCTTTGCTTTTTACACAAAGTGTTAAACCATGTAACATTTTCTGTAATACGCTAATTTTCGAAGACGAAAATTTTTATAAGGTGAGTAGGGTGTAAGACTCAGAATTTTCGGAAAAACCTTATTGTGAATTAATTTCAATTTATTTATTCATTAAAGATTTTAATTTTGAAAATTATTTTATTAAAGCTAACTAAATCAAGTTTTGATAATTAAATTAGTAATTTTATCTAATTTTATAATTATTGGATATTATCTATAGTCATCGAATTAGAATTATTTATTTGAGAATAATTTGTAAATTGATAATTAAATAGTATTTTTAATAAATATTAGTGTTGGATTAAAACAGATTTTCAATTATCCTATTACTCTTAATTTTATAGAATTGTTATATTACTTATATGAATTTTATCTTAACTCTAAATTCATAAATAAAATCCTAATTTTAATCAAATTAAACTATAACCCCTCCTAATCTAACCTAATCACTGCCACTCATCTAACCTAACCACCCCCACTCCCTAACCCAAACTCAGTTCCATCCCTTCAGAAAAAAAAAAGAGAAAGACAAAAAGAAAGAAAGAAACGAAGGCAAGAAAAAGGGAAATGGGGAAGGGGAGAATCAGGGAGGAAGAGAGCGTCGGAGAGGAGCCGCCGCCGCACTACTGCCGTGTTGCTCAGGACCGTGTCCCGCTCGCTACCGCGCCGCGCTCAGTGTCATCCTTGCCGTCGCAGCCGTGTCGTCGTCATGCACAAGAGGAGGAGAAGGGGAGCGACGGGGAGAAAAGGAAGGGATGACGCCGTGACTGGGCTCGCCGCCTTGCGTCGCAGGAGCTTCCAGTCCCGTTGCCGCCGTTCGCACTGACACCTCCAGCCCGCGCCGTTGCCGTTCATGAAGAGTGAGAGAGAGAGAGAGAGAGAGAGAGAGAGAGAGAGAGAGAGCTCAGGAGCAGAGGAGAGAAATGGGAGGCCCGTGCCCAGCCACCGCCGCGCCTCTGCCGTTGAGAAGCTCCGCTGTCGCCACTGAGATTCACCATCGGTAAGGGTTTTTGAGTTTGGTTTACCTTCGTTTAAGATTCTGAAAACCTTATTGTCTCTGCGTG
Organism: Arachis ipaensis; assembly: GCF_000816755.2. Classification (NCBI taxonomy): domain Eukaryota; kingdom Viridiplantae; phylum Streptophyta; class Magnoliopsida; order Fabales; family Fabaceae; genus Arachis; species Arachis ipaensis. The sequence goes on along the minus strand of NC_029789.2, from coordinate 10,284,947 downwards.
TTGGTTTTAGTCACCGTCGAAGAAGCTTCAGCTGCCGCGGTCGATTGTCACTAGGGAACAACCGCCGTGCCTCTGGTCGCCGAAATCACGGACTGGAGAGAAGGGGGCTGCCTCTCCTATTGCTGCTGTTTCGTTCTTTTATCGTAAGCAGTCTTTGTTTCCAGTTCCATTGAATCCATTTCTGTTTTTGATTCTATTGAGTTTAAATTCTCTATTTTGCTGTAACCATGGTCACTGTTGCTGGAATTACTGACGCCGCTCTCGGTGCTGATTGGATTAACCACCATAGCTATTCTGCATCACCTTCACTTTCCATTATTTCTGTCAGGTCCCGTTCTTGCCGGTTTTGGCCATTGGATTTGTAACAGCTCCAACTTTTATTTCCCTCTTGATTCGGTGATTTTTTCTTGTTTTGGAACTCTCGCTGTTAGCGATTCGTTATAGTTTATTGAGGATTTTGCAATGCTATTTGCTATTTGATTGAGTTTCAGTTATTTCTTGTTGTGATTAGAGTAACTATGGTTGTTGCAAAAGTGGTTTGGAGCCGTGGTTGTGGCTGCCGCTGTGATGAGCCGGGGGAAAAAGGGGATTTAATGCGTTTAATTATGCGGATTGCGAATAATTGAGGTAGGGTTTTTTTAAAATCTATTTTACATTACAGAGTTGTGATAAATAGATATTGATGCAAAAAGATATATTTCTGTGATTATATTTGTCTTGTGGATATGATGGTCTGTTGGACTGGATTATTGGGTGCTTGATTGCTTGAGTGAAGTACGGTTGTTGATAAGAAATAGATTTGAAAAGTTATTTACTTGATTATTAGGAAAAGTGGTTTTTCTTGGTTTGAAGTTAAAGCGGTTTGATTTTATAAATGATTTAATACTTGAACTGGTTTGACTTTAAAAAGAGTTTTATTATTGGAATTGGTCTGATTTGAAAATAATTTGATGCTAGAATTGGTTGAATTTTGGAAAGTGATTGAGATTTGGAAATGGTTGAGAAATGGTTTGAGAAATGTTTGGATGGGACCCGCAAAGGGTGGCGGTGTCCGAGTTTTAAAGGAAATGCTGCCGAAATTTTATAAAATTGGAAGTTTTATTTGAAGTAGTTAATTAAAAAGATTTGTTTTTAAACATTATATGTTTTAAGATTGATTTATTTATCAAAGAAAGAATTATGTTTGAAATTGGGATTGTTAATGAATGGGATGGAACGAAGGATGACGAGGATTGATGAGGATTTTCTTTGAAATATGGTTTTTGAATGAATTTGGAAATGAGATTTGGATTGATGAATGATAATGATGTTGAGAATGTTGAGATATGATCTTTGAATTATCCATATGGCTTATGAATTTGAAATATCTGAGATACGAGGTTCCATGGATTAAGTGTCGTGGCTTGCCACCACGTGAACCAGGTTGAAAACTCGATACTCTGTTGACCCTACGACGTAAGTGTGACCGGGCACTATATAAATTCCCGGGAATATTACCCCCATTGAGCAATATTGATTATTTGAGAAAAACCTATGCATAGACTCTTGGGGATGCACGTCGGGGGACAATCTAAGGACAATTCAGACTTGTCTGGTTGGCTGGATAACCGACAGATGAGCCTCATTAGCCATAGGACAAGCATGCATCATATGCATTCGTATGCTTTGCTTGGGTTTGAACTTGTTTTGGTTTGCCTAATTGCTAAACTGTCCTTAAGTGCTACTTGAACTATTTGCTGTAACTGCTATCTACTTGTACTTTCCTTGTCTGTCTTGCCTGTGTTTATCCTGGGGTACTACATTTGAGAATGAACTTTGATGCTGAATTAATGATTGTGTTGTTTGAGTGCGTGGTTGGTTTCTGATTGAGATTTTCTTATAAGAAAGGAAAGGTTTCAGATTTCTAAAAGATTAAACATTGTTTCTTGGAAAAGGTTTTGAACGATTTCCTATTGGTTTTTAAAAGATTCATAAGGCATTGATAATCACTGAGCTTGAAAACAATTTTTTTATTGAATATCTTCTTATGACAACTTTGAAACTCCGTGGCGAGACCGTGTGGTTAGGTTCTCACCCCCTATAGCTTTACCTTTTCAGGAACCGGATGAAGAAGCATTAAGAAGTGTTATATTACGTTTGGTTTATATGTTGTTATGTTAATTAGATTATTTTCTTCCCTCGTCTTTGTTATTACAAGTTTGTAAGAGGGATTGGAGTTGTATGTTTTATATGTATATTATATTATGAGATATTATGTAAGGAGTCTTGTATATGAATCTATGCCTGCTTGTATTTTTCTTAAGATAAAGTATTTATTTCCAGTTTTCAAAGGAATCAGCGATACAGTGATGAGTCACAGGCTCCTATTTTAATATTTATTATGTAAAGTAGTCGTAATACTTCTTGCTATCAGAGTAGCGCAGCCGGAAGTGTGATTTTTGATAGTAAGGGTGTTACATTAAGGTATCAGAGCGGTCTTTCCTGTAGAGCCTGAGAAACAGACCGAATATGCTTCAATTGCATACTCTGAGCGTCTGTCATGTAATAGATCTCGTTCAGACAGCGAGAATTAGAGTTTTATGCACATGACTGGTTAATGATTAATGGTATTAGCTTACCGTTGTATATCTGTTGATATTAAGTTTGGCCAACTTAATATTGATGGCTTATGTGAACGGAAAAGTTAATAGGTTATTGTAGGTGAAAAGGAATTGATAAGTAATGGGTAATGCGAGTCACGTGATTTGCGGATGTTAGAGTCCGCTTTTCGTGCTTGGTTTCGATTTATGATTCTTGTTTACGTCGCTTAGGTTGGCGAATCGTTTTTTTTACTATCCTCATTGAAATTCCTTGACTCGAATTCCTTTCTTGAACCATGATTTGACCATTCTCTGTCCATATTTTATTATTTATCCATAATCTTATTTGACTGTATTCCTGATAATTTGCTTGAGACTTTCAAAACATAACCATCTTTATTATTGACTATGTTCTTCTTCATGAAATCCTGTTCTCATTGATCTGATCTTAAACCTGTTTTGGCGTAATGTATGATTCCTAGGTCTTGAGCGATTTGAACCTTGAAAGCTATGGTTCGAATTAAGCTAATTATGTAACTTGATTTTTTTGCAACATACTTAATATATACTTTGATTTGATCATACCATAGGTCGAGCTGTCTGATCTGGGATGTTTGGCGACAAGGCGACCGACCTCTTCAGGTCAGACTATCCGACCTCTTCTCAAAGAGCTCGGCAAAATTGCCAGGAAAGCCCAATAAGGGCCCAGATAGAGTAACACGACCCAAATCCAAAGGCAGCACAAGCCTATAGAGATAAGGACGTTCCCTTGAAGATAAGATGACCTCACTCAAAGATAAGATAAGATTAGATAAAGATAACTAACTTATCTTATCTAAAAAGGTCACTCCACATCATTATAAATACCCTGGAACACCCAGGTATAACTCATACTCTAATTCTACTAAAAACTTGCTTAATACCCTTGCTAACTTAAGTATCGGAGTCCCTTGCAGGTACCACCACCCTCCGGTGACAAAGGATCAGCAGCATAGTGATGAGCGGATAATTTATACGCTTTTTGGCATTATTTTTACATAGTTTTTAGTATGATTTAGTTAGTTTTTGATATATTTTTATTAGTTTTTAAATAAAAATCATATTTCTGGATTTTACTATGAGTTTGTGTATTTTTCTGTGATTTCAGGTAATTTCTGGCTGAAATTGAGGGACCTGAGCAAAATCTGATTCAGAGGCTGACAAAGGACTGCAGATGCTGTTGGATTCTGACCTTTCTGTACTCAAAGTAGATTTTCTGGAGCTACAGAAGTCCAAATAGCGCGCTCTCAATTGCGTTGGAAATTATACATCTAGGGCTTTCTATCAATATATAATAGTCTATGCTTTACTTGAGTTTAGACGATGCAAACTGGCGTTCAACGCCAGCTCTCTGCCCTATTCTGGAGTTAAACGCCAGAAACAGGTTGCAAAGCAGAGTTAAACGCCAGAAACAGGTTACAAACTGGCGTTCAACTCCAAGGAAGACCTCTACATGTGAAAGCTTCAATGATCAGCCCAAGCACACACCAAGTGGCCCCCGAAAGTGGATTTCTGCATCATTTACTCATTTCTGTAAACCCTAGTAACTAGTTTAGTATAAATAGGACTTTTTACTATTGTATTTACATCATCTTTGGATCTTTTTTAGATCTTTGGAACATCTTTTCCTTAGACTTGGAGGCTAGCCATTCGGCCATGCCTGGACCATTATCACTTATGTATTTTCAACGGTAAAGTTTCTACACACCATAGATTAAGGTGTGGAGCTCTGCTGTTCCTCATGAATTAATGCAAAGTACTATTATTTTTCTATTCAATTCAAGCCTATTTCTTATCTAAGATATACACTTGTTTTTCAATCTGAGGAAGGTGATGATCCGTGACACTCATCATCATTCTCACCCATGAACGCGTGCCTGACAACCACTTCCGTTCTACTTGCAATAGCTTAAGTGCATATCTCTTAGCCTCCTGATCGTGAGATCAGAGTCTTCATGGTATAGGCTAGAATTATTGGCGGCCATTCTTGAGATCCGGAAAGTCTAAACCTTGTCTGTGGTATTCCGAGTAGGATCCGGGAAGGGATGGCTGTGACGAGCTTCAAACTTGCGAGTGCTGGGCATAGTGACAGACGCAAAAGGATTACTGAATCCTATTCCAGTATGATCGAGAACCGACAGATGAATAGCCGTGCGGTGACAGCGCATTTTGGACCATTTTCACTGAGAGGACGGGATGTAGCCATTGACAACGGTGATGCCCTACATAATGCTTGCCATGGAAGGGAGTAGGAATGATTGGATGAAGACAGCAGGAAAGCAGAGGTTCATGAGGAACGAAAGCATCTATACGCTTATCTGAATTTCTCACCAATTAGTTACATAAGTATCTCTATCCTAGTTTATATTTTAATTATATTTTAATTATCAATTCACTATAACCATTTAAATCCGTCTGACTGAGATTTACAAGGTGACCATAGCTTGCTTCATACCGACAATCTCCGTGGGATCGACCCTTACTCACGTAAGGTTTATTACTTGGACGACCCAGTGCACTTGCTAGTTAGTTACACGAAGTTGTGAAGAAGTGTTGAGATCATATTCGCATGCACCAAGTTTTTAGCGCCGCTGCAAGAGATCAAAATTTCGTACATCACATAGCCAGTCCAACAAGTCGGACGTGATAGCTCCGGCCGCCACCCACCAGCCGGACACATCATCTCCGACCAGAACAGAAGATCTCATCTGAGATCGACCTACAGTTTCAGGTAACCCTCGGAACATTGGCGCCGTTGACGGGGAACCTGGAAGTCATCCCACCACCATGGCGGACGACCATGACGACGACCACAACTCAGATCTAGAGGATAGAATGCCGCACAAAAACGCGGACACTATACCAAAAGATATCCCACAACCTGACAGGGACAAAAATTCACCAAACTCGGGAGCTTTTGAGACGCTTCAAGATCATTTAAAGCAACTTAAGAAGGAAACCCAACATCAACGAGAAGCTGAGAAAGACCTACAAAGGGAGATAAGGCAACGCTGGGATTTGGAGGACAAACTTCTAAAACTTGAAGCCGATCTCAAAACCAAAGCTACTTGATCCACTCATGAGGACAGCTCTCGCAAGGATCATGATCCATTCACTAGGGAGATCATGAAGACCAAAATCCCTAAGGACTTCAAACTCCCGGATATGACTTTGTACGATGGCACGGCAGATCCCAGCCATCACCTCAGTAATTTCAGGAGTCGAATGTACCTCACTGACGCCTCAGACGCAGTCCACTGCAAAGCTTTTTCGACTACCTTAACAAAAATGGCGATTAAGTGGTTCGACAATCTACCCCCTAGATCCATCTCGAGCTTCGACGACCTAGCCAAAAAGTTTCTAGCCAGATTTTCTATCCAGAAAGACAAAGCCAAACATGCCCCAAGTCTATTAGGAATCAAATAAGGAGATCGGGAAAATCTCCGCAGCTACATGGAAAGGTTCAACAAGGCTTGTTTAGACATACAAAGTCTGCCCACAGAAGCGGCCATCATGGGCCTCATCAATGGCTTACGAGAAGGGCCTTTTAGCCACTCCATATCGAAAAAATATCCTACATCTCTAAATGAGGTACAAGAACAAGTAGAGAAGTATATCAACATGGAGGAAACCCCCGACTTGGAGAGACCTCAAAATCTAGGTACTCCTACTCCACCCGTGATAAAGACAAAGAATCCAAGAAAAAAGAAGATCAACATGGGGAAAAGATAAAAAATACCATAATTATACCCCTCTGTGGGTGTCCCTTGTGGATGTCTACAGAGAAGTTTGTCATACTGAAAAGATACCTCTAGCTCGACCACTCAAAAACAAAAAAGGAGGAGGAAACAGGGCTGAATATTGTGAATATCACCGAATCTATGGACATTCCACCAACGAATGTTTCGACCTAAAAAATATTCTAGAAAAATTGGTAAGAGAAGGAAGGTTAGATCGATATTTGGCGAGCCGAGCAGATGATCCTAAAAAGAAAAGAAGGGATGAAGATGTTGGACGGTCTGAACGACCACCTCGTACGCCCGAGAGACACGTCCACATGATACATGGAGGATTTGTGGGAGGAGGGATCTCCAAATCATCTCGAAAAAGATATCTCAAAGAAGTATATCATGTCGAAGGTAGAGAGGAAACACCCGACATCCCCACAATTACTTTTTCCAAGGAGGATGCGTCCGACATCATCTCAGGGCACGACGATCCTATGGTCATCACTATCATATTGGCAAACACAAATCTCCACCGCACACTGATAGACCAAGGAAGTTCCTCCGACATCTTGTTCAAAACTGCCTTCGACAAACTCGGCCTGGAAGAAAAAGAACTCAGAGCATATTCGAACAGCCTGTTCGGACTGGGAGATACCCCAGTTCAACCACTTGGATACATCTCACTACACACAACCTTCGGAAAAGGAAACCAGTCAAGAACACTCAAGATAGACTACATCGTGGTCGACGTGAGTTCAGCCTACAACGCCTTAATAAGTTGGACAACATTGAATCAGCTCTGCGCAATAGTCTCGACTCCACATCTATGCATGAAATTTCCAACTGCAGAAGGGATAGCTACAATAAAAGCAGACCAAAAGATGGCACGCCACTGTTACAACGAAAGTTTAAACCTCAGAGGTAGAGGAGAAGAATTCCACACAATCGAACTTGGTGGAGTTCAGAGGCGGGAAGAACTCCACCCACAATCCGAAGGTGAAGTAGAGAAAGTCCAGATCGGAGACATCCCGGACAAAACAACCAATATTGGTACAATCCTAAGAGGAGACATAAAAGAATCACTCGTACAGTTCTTACGAGATAACGTCGACCTCTTTACGTGGAAGGCTGCAGACATGCCAGGCATAGACCCCAAATTAATGTGCCACAAGTTGGCGGTCTATCCAGAATCTCAGCTAGTACAACAGAGACATAGAAAGCTCGGACCAGAACAATCCCAAGCTGTGGAAGAGCAAGTACAAGCTCTACTGGAGGCATGATTCATAAGAGAAGTCAAGTACCCACTATGGCTAGCTAACGTCGTCTTGGTGAAAAAATCAAATGGGAAGTGGCGGATGTGCACCGACTATACTGATCTCAACAAAGCCTGCCCAAAAGATCCTTATCTACTCCCAGGTATCGACGCTCTGGTAGATGCCTCCTCCAGATATAAATACCTCTCGTTTATGGACGCATATTCGAGATACAATCAAATCCCAATGTATCCACCCGACCAAGAAAAAAATTCATTCTTAACCCCAAAAGCAAATTACTACTACATCGTCATGCCTTTTGGTCTTAAAAATACGGGAGCTACTTATCAGAGATTAATGAATAAGGTCTTTACGGATCACGTCAGAAAAATCATGGAAGTCTATGTGGACGACATATTAATAAAGACACAAAGTGAAGAGACGTTATTGTCCGACCTGACCCAAGTATTCGACACTATAAGAAGGCATGGCATGCGACTCAGTCCTGCAAAATGCACATTCGCAGTAGAAACTGGCAAATTCTTGGGTTTTATGCTCACACAAAGAGGAATCGAGGCAAATCCGGATAAATGCCGGGCCATACTCGACATGAAGAGCCCAACTTATCTCAAAGAGGTACAACAACTCAACGAAAGGTTGGCAGCCTTATCCAGATTTCTAGCTGGATCGGCAATAAGATCTCTCCCCTTCTACGCCACTCTAAGGAAGGGAAAGAAGTTTGAATGGACAACGGAGTGCGAGCAGGCCTTCCAAGATTTCAAAAGATTCATGGGACATCCACCTATCCTAACTCGGCCACAGGAGGGAGAACCACTCATATTGTACCTCGCGGTAGGAAGTCAGGCAGTAGCCTCAGCACTAGTTCGAGAAGACAACAGTGGGCAACAACCCGTGTACTTCATCAGTAAAGCATTACAAGGGTCCGAACTGAACTACCAAAAAATAAAAAAATTTTCCTATGCTCTCATACTAACATCTCGATGACTTTGTCCGTACTTCCAAGCTCACACCATTAGGGTTCGGACCGACCAGCCCATAAAAGAAATTTTGCAGAAAACAGACCTGGCAGGCAGAATCTTACAATGGGCAGTCGAGTTGTCTGAATTCGACCTTCATTACGAAGCTCGAACAGCCATCAAATCGCAATATGTGGCCGACTTCATTGCAGAATTTACAGACACCTCGAAAATCCCACAGAATGGAATCTCTATTGGACGGTTCCTCAAATAAAACTAGAAGCGGCGCGGGTGTGATAATTGAAAGTGACCAAGGAACCCAAATCGAACTCTCCCTCAAATTCGGGTTCCCTGCCTCAAACAATCAAGCTGAATACGAGACACTACTAGCTGGTTTGAAGCTGGCTAGGGAGGTTGGAGCTCAAAAGCTTTTCATCTTCAGTGACTCACAAGTAGTAACTTCACAAATAGCAGGGAGCTACCAAGCCAAAGATCCCACCATGAAAAAGTACTTGGACAAAACCAGGAAATAGCTCAGACAACTCGGAGAATATGAGGTCCGTCACATACCCCGAGAACAGAATGTCCGAGCTGATGCACTCTCAAAAATAGCCAGCACCAAACCAGGGGGCAACAATAGAAGCCTCATTCAAGAAATGCTACAGAACTCGTCAATCTCGGAAGAAGAAAAAGTCCTAGCCATAACAGGTCAGGATCAAGGATGGATGACTCCCATAATTAACTACCTCAAAACAGAAACACTCCCCACAGATGAAAAGGAGGCAAAGAGGTTAAAACGGGAGGCACAATACTACACCATCATAAACAATACTCTATACAAAAGAGAGATTTCAATACCATTATTAAAATGTGTACCGACTTCCAACACAAAGGAAGTTTTAGAAGAAGTACACAGCGGCATCTGTCGCAATCATCTCGGAGCACAGGCACTTACAAAAAAGGTACTCCGGGCAGGATTTTATTGGTCAACTCTACAAAAGAAAGCCATAGAATTCGTAAAGACATGTCCACCATGTCAAAAACATGCCAACTTTCACATCGCCCCACCAAAGGAACTCATCAGCGTAACCTCACCTTGGCCATTCGCAAAGTGGGGACTCGACCTTCTCGGACCTTTCCCTCAGGGATCAGGACAAGTCAAGTTCCTCATAGTAGGGGTAGACTATTTCACAAAGTGGATTGAGGCAGAACCCCTAGCTAACGCCACTGCTCAAAGAAGCCGAAAATTCCTATATAGAAACATTGTCACAAGGTTTGTGGTTCCATACTCCATCACCACGGACAATGTCACTCAATTTACAGATACAGGCTTCACAAAATTGGTGGCCGATCTGAACATAAAACACCAATTTACATCCGTAGAACACCCCCAGACCAACGAACAAGCGGAAGCTGCTAACAAAGTCATATTGGCCGGGTTAAAACGGAGATTACAGGAGGCAAAGGGAGCCTGGGCCGAAGAGCTCCCACAAGTCCTATGGGCATATCGAACAATGTCACATTCCACCACAAAGGAATCCCCCTTCCAACTAGCCTATGGAACGGAGGCAATGATCCCAGTGGAGGTCGAAGAAGGGTCGCCCAGAGTGATCCACTATAATGAAGAAGCCAACTCCCAACTTCAAAGGGAAGAACTCGACCTACTTCCAGAAATCTGAGAAAGAGCTCGGATCAGGGAAGAGGCATTAAAACGACGAATGGCTTCAAGATACAATCAAAAGGTAGTGCCGTGAGGTTTTGTCGAGAACGACCTCGTCCTAATCCGAAATGATATCGGAACAACTCGACCTGGAGAAGGAAAGCTGGAAGCAAACTGAAAAGGACCCTACCGAGTCATAGAAGTACTTGGAAAGGGCTACTATAGACTGACCGAACTCGAAGGGAGAGAACTTCCCAGGTCATGGCACGCCTGCAACCTAAGAAGGTACTATAGTTAAAGGTAATAGAAGATCTTAGGATAAGGTGCACTCTTTTTCCTGAAAAGATTTTTTAACGAGGTGCCAAGCCAATATCTACAGATTGCCCGACTTAGAGGGATAAAACTCCCACATGTATATATCTGCATTTTCCTTTGAATAAAGTTATTTAGATTTTTCTATAAATCTTCAAGACGCATTAGTTTGAAACGCTAAAAAATTCATCGCCCGATTATAAAGCTACAGGATCGGTAGGAAGTGAAGATCAAATTCACTATCCGACCACAATAAATACCAAAGAAGGTGAAAACCAAATTCACCAAGAGGTCAACCAAACAAGGATCAAATATTACTTCGACAAAATCGGCAAAGATGAAAAAGCGACAAAACAGAATAATACAAGAAGTTATTGAAAGTGATCTATAGAAAGGACCTGACGAGGTCTTCATAAAATGGGTTGCTAAAAATAACTTAAAAAGACAGGCCGACATAAAGAAGTCGGACCAGTCGACCACAATAACCAAAGTTATAAAAATTCAATCCCTGGAAAGAGGCCTGGCCAGCCCTATAAAAGAGGATTACTAGAAATAACTTAGAAGAGACCGACATGATGAAGTTGGCCTCCCACAAACAAGTTATAAAAAGTAATCCCTAAAAGAGACCTGACAAAGGTCCAAAAAGAGGATTACTAGAAATAACTTAGAAGAGACCGGCATGATGAAGTCGGCCTCCCACAGACAAGTTATAAAAAGTAATCCCTAAAAGAGACCTGACAAAGGTCCAAAAAGAGGATTACTAGAAATAACTTAGAAGAGACCGACATGATGAAGTCGGCCTCCCACAAACGGTTAATAAAAAGTAATCCCTAAAAGAGACCTAACAAAGGTCCAAGAAAGAGGATTTCTAGAAATAACTTCGAAGGGACCAATGCAAAGAAGTCGACCCAAAAAACTTAACGATATAAAAAGTAATTCCTAACAGAGACCTAACAAAGATCCACACAAAACGGATTACTAACTTCAGGTCAAAGTGAGGAAGTCGACATGCAAGTTGGACCCAAAACATACACAACCTCAAAGGAATCAAGCCACAAGTTTGAAATACCAGGGCAATCCAAAGAGGTCAGACAATAAGGCTCCAACACTACTAAAAAACCTGAAAAGGTATCAAGCAAATGCAGACAAACATGCCATAAAAAAGCACAAGATATAATAATAAACTCAAGAGGCTGCCAAAATCGACCCCAAGAGCTCGAAAACTACTTTTGTTTTTAAAGTAAAGTTGCTAAACAAGCAACCAAAAGTAGCAAAAGTCAGAACCACCATATACAAAATAGAATGTTTAAAAGCCCACAAGCCGGGCTATCTACACAAACATCCACATAATCATTGAAGATCCGAAGGCTTCTCAGCAGCATCAACACGGGGTGAAGGAGGGCGAGTCTAAAGAGGCACCGCATCCACAGTCCCATCATCCCGATTCAAGATTTGACAATTAGGTTCTGACTCGGGATTACCAACCTCAATTGAAGGAGCTGAAGAAGTCGGCACAACAGAGGTTTTGGCGGCAGGCACAGAAGGAGGTTCAACATCATCATCATCAGGGTCGTCGGGGACAATCTTGTCGTCCTTTACAACGTTGTCCAGGCTGAAGAGAGTAAGGTCAAACTCGGGTACAAGAACCCGAACCTGCTTCTTCAGGTTCTCATAAGCAGCATTTACGCTGCCTACAAGGTGGAGCTCGGCATAATCAGCCCGGGCAGACTTCAACTCCTCCCTGAGATGCATCACTTCCCTGTAGGTCATGACATAGCTCTCCTTGTCCAACTCCTCCCTGAGATGCATCACTTCCCTGTAGGTCGTGACATAGCTCTCCTTGTGCTTCAATGTCGTGTCTTTAGCCAACCTCACAGAAGCCGCCAAGGCAATAGAACTAGCCTTTTCGCCCTCCAACTCCTTCTCCAACTTGGTCACTTTCACTTCGAGCTCCTTCTTCAAACCCTTCATCCGGTCGAACTCCCGCTTAGCCTCCTCCATAAAGGCTTTGGTAGCATGAAGGGGAAGATCTTGGGCAGTTCGGTACAGGGCAGCCCCCATATGTGCCATCTTGATGCTACTCCTAGTTATAAAATCTAAATGATGAAGGAGAGAAACATCATCCATAGAGAGGGCACCATAAGGACCGATCTGTTGGTCAAAATCAGGCGCATCCAGATTGAAGGGTTCAACAGTCCGAGGTCTTTTGGAAGGAGGAACGGGCGGAGGAAAAGAAGCGGTAGCAGAAGACTGAGGAGGGTCAAGCACATGGACCCGAGGGGTAGGGATCACCCTCCTCAGGCCAGGAGAACTCGGCACAAGCTATTTGACAGGAACTCGGGAAGATCCTTCCCCGGTCACCTTGGCCGAAATATTCTGGGCCGCCGTAGCTTTCCTTGCCTTTTTAAAGGCCTTCATAGAGTCATTGTTTTTTGACATCTCTGAAAAACAAAAATCAACCACAGGAGCAGGTTACAGACTGGAAAAAAAGAAAGCAAAGTAAAAATAAAGATACACAAGATATACCAAGCTCAGTTCGGATAAGGGAGAAATCCCCCAAGAACTTCTTGGTATCAAGATGGGGAGGTTCCCCCCAAATATCCTCAAAGACATTCACAAAGGCCTGTTCGACCTCGTCCAACATCTCCCAAGTATACCGAGATACCACTACATTCTTCTGCCATTCTAAAGGAAAGCGGGGTTTGTTATTCTCGTCCAGAAAGAAAGGCCGAGCTCCTTCAACAGCCCAGACCTTAAAGAAGTAATTCTTAAAATCCTGGAAAGACTCATCGTACATAGAAAAAATCTTATGCCCCTGGGCAGATCTAAAAGAAATCCAAGAAGCCTTCTTCTTGGTAGTCCCATGCTTAGTCAACAAAAAAAGATACAAAAAGAGAGTTTGAGAAAGTGTAACAGCAAATTCTTGACAAACCAGTTGAAAAATTTTGATGAAACCCCAAGAATTCGGATGAAGTTGAGAGGGGGCTACGTTACAGGACCATAATAGGTCAATTTCAAAGGAAGTAAAGGGAAGGGTGATGTTCATTTGACTAAAAAAGAAGTCATATGCATAGAAAAAGGGACGCTCTCCCTGAGTCAAAACAGGGAAGCAAACCCTATCATCAGAATCAGGTGCCACTAACTCATAATTGTTCTCCTGATCCCCATTGCTGCAAATTTGGTGATGTTTTCTAAGCTCTATGCAAAATTCAGAATTGGCTAAAGAAACACACATCAACACAAGGGAGTCCAACCAATCGGACATCCCCTCAGGAACCTTAGAAGACGCCTCGACAATATTTTTGTGAGAGGACATGGCCAACTAGTCTTACAAACAAGAAAGGAAAATAGATTACAAACTAAAAAAAATATCTCGGGCGATATCAAAACAACCCGAACAACATGATCCAGAGCAACACAAACAGCAAAAAAGACACCCCAGGACCCACACCAAAGATCCAGGGCATCCTTTGGAGGCAATCATGGAACAGAGACTCAGGAAAAATCTACAAGCCTACATCCCTACATGTCCTAACAGAAAGATAATACCTCTCCTTTCAACTAAAGCAACACTCTGAGAAGAAAGCCACGAGCCACAAATCAAGTAAAGTCATCAAAATAACTACCTTCCAAACTCATAGTCTCAATTTGTTAACAAACGGAACCACCAAGCGACAAAATGTATCAAGAAGAAATCATCAAAGATGCAACCTTTTTTCTTGCAAATAAAATTCTCCCCCAAACAAGCAACGACACGAAGAAAATCAAAACAAGCCACCCGAAAAACGTTATCTTCTACAAAGTTCATCAGCAAAGAAAACTACCAATATGGCAAAAGTCATCAAAGGAGCAATCTTTTGAGAAAGCAAACAGGCTCATCAGCCTCAAAAAACAACATGCAGAAGAACACTAAAATGCACGAACCCTAAAAAAAATACAGAGGGACCATTCCAAAATCAAGAAATACCCCCACGGCAATAACAAGCGGATGCATGACGATACAAAAAGCTCAAAATTTCCAAAGTCAAACCAGAAAAAGAAATAACACAAGCAACGAACAAAGTAAAGAGGCAGAAGGAGGAACCAACCTGAGAAAGCTCTGAAGAAAGTCGAAAGCCGGAGTGAATAGGATTGGAATCACCTCTCGAGCAAAGAAACGTCGCAGGGAGAAAACGCAAAATGCAAATTTTAGGCGAAAATAAGAAAGTGAGAAAGAAAAGGGAAGTTACGGTAAAGAAGCGGAGAAGAAACCGTTTTCCTGAGTGTAAAATTCAAAATAAAGAGGTTAGAGAAACGGGGCATTAAAAGTCAATTAATGAGGGTATTAAACTCTCACACATTCTCAAGGCTAAGAGCGCTAATGCAAAAGTGCGCGCTTTTAGAAGAAACAAAAAGGAAAATGTTCCGTATTCAAAAAAAAAAAAAGAAGACTCTACAAAGAAGAAGTCGACAAAATGCTCGAGTTCGGCTTCACCAGGGAAGGATTGAAGTCCCAAAACTAAGACTCGACCTCCAAAAAAGACCGAGCTCGAGCAGGGGCACTGTTCATACCCTGGGTCGAGCTGTCCGATCTGGGATGTTTGGCGACAAGGCGACCGACCTTTTCAGGTCAGACTATCTGACCTCTTCTCAAAGAGCTCGGCCAAATTGCCAGGAAAGCCCGATAAGGGCCCAGATAGAGGAACACGACCCAAATCCAAAGGCAGCACAAGTCTATAGAGATAAGGGCAGTTCCCTTGAAGATAAAATGACCTCACTCAAAGATAAGATAAGATAAGATAAAGATAACTAACTTATCTTATCTAAAAAGGTCACTCCACACCATTATAAATACACTGGAGCACCCAGGTATAACTCATACTCTGATTCTACTAAAAACCTGCTTAATACCCTTGCTAACTTAAGCATCGGAGTCCCTTACAGGTACCACCACCCTCCGGTGACAAAGGATCAGCAGCATAGCCAGTCCAACAAGTCGGACGCGACAACTCCGGCCGCCACCCACCAGCCGGACACGTCATCTCCGACCAGAACAGAAGATCTCGTCCGAGATCGACCTACAGTTTCAGGTAACCCTCGAAACATTTTTTAATCTTGATTTCTTTTTCGTGATCTGTGTATCTCCTTGACGTAAACTGAGCTTGTGTTGGTGAGATGCATCATCCCTTACAGTCTATTTCTAGGGTTCTTGTGTTAGATTGAAAAAGTTTTGAATTGACTCTTTTCCTACTTCATTCTGTTACACAACCACCCTTCGAATTTTTGATGAGATCACTCTTAATTTAGCATATACTTTTCTACATGGATTAAAGAATTTCTTTATATTGTTTAAATCTGTTTATCTGCAATACTTCATCTATTTTTTTATAGACATGTGAAAATAATTTCTATTTCGAAATAATTGATATAAATTATAATAAATTGTATGATATTTAAAAAAAATGAATAAGAAAAAATAAAAAGAAATAGAAGAAATAAAAGACTACAATAAAATAAATTAAGTGTGAGAGTTTTATTTTTTTTTACAAATTTTATATCACATCCATTTCAATAATAATAAATAAAAATACATCAACTTGATATCTAAGAGAAAATGATGAGATAAAATCATAACACAGTTCTAAAACAAAAGTTTAAATTAAACCATAATATCATTGCACAACACAAATTGAAAGTAATTTCACAATATAATATACCACACAAACAGGTAAATGACTTAAGCTTAATTACAGAATTTTTTTATTTATGCATACATGATAACACTATGGTCTATAAATGCTTCATGGATAACATATCATACATTGCTCTGAATGATGAGCACGGGAGTTGAAGAGTGTGTGGTGGTTTGTGTCCACGATAGTTGACTTCTTGTGATGACGTCTCATAGGAAGAAAAGGAATTGTTGTAAAAGCTACCTAATGAAAGAGTAATTGATAAATGAATGATATTTTCTTCTAGCATATGATCTTTTATAGTGGTAAAATAAAAATAGAAGGAATAAAATTTTATATTTTTATATTCGGAATAGAATTTGATATTTATCATAATAAATAAATATTGATTTGATATAATTATAATAAAGATATGTTTCTAAATTAGTATAATTATGTATTATTCATTAAATATTAATAATAATATAATTCTAATAAAGATATTTTTTATAAAATAATTTAGAATAGAGAATAGGAAAGTTCATTTTGGAGGGAAAACAGAATCACGAGAGATCGACACCTCACCTTCATTAGTTGGGGAAAAACCCAGTTTTAGTATATTAAGTAGATATTTTTGCTCATAGCTTGATTAAGTTCTATTTTATAAATTTTGCTTATCTAGTTTTAATTTGAGTTGTTTTTATGCAATACATTTTATATTTCTTTTGAAAAAGTGAATTCATTTCTTTTTTAGTTTATCCATTCCTTGTGGATGCTACCATTGATTTTTAGTATTCTTTTTAACCCAGCTTAGATTCGATTCAAAAGAGTGCACCGGTCTTCCTTTTGATTGTTCCTTTCGAAGTTCTTAAATTCAAATTCTTTCCTAGGATTACAACTTGAATTCCTACCAACCTCGCATTAATTTTCATGCAAATCCTTAATTTATTATGTAAAATGTCGTTTAAGGTTTTCGAGAAAATATTTTATCCTTAGCTTAACTAATTTTCATTTCACAAATCTTGCATAATCTAGTTCGACTTGAAATTATTTTAATATGACGTAATATTTATGTTTTTACCAATTCTCTTGAATTTTGTAAATAATCGCCCTGTTCTCTTTTAGGATTTCTATTGAAGTTCTTTGAAATCAAAATTCTTTCCTACTTGTATCTCAATTCTTTCTTCTGACATACTTCACGACTTTTAACCATCCTAGTTTGTTGGTGACTAGAACCGTTCCTTCATATTTTTGTGAACTTTGCGCTTCTCTAATTTGGTTTCAGTTTGTTTTGATCCAATTTATCACTACCCTTTTCTTGTTTTCTTTGGAGTTCCTAGATTTAATATTTCCTGTTAAGATGCGAAATGACACTTTCTGAAATGTTTTCTCATGTCTATACATTGTTGCTTAGTTGTAATCCTACACCTCCTTCCGAATTTATGTAAATCTTATCCTTGTTACTTATTCTTCTCTTCCTGCGATTTGTGTCTCTTTGAACGTACTTAATGCATCTTAATATTATTGAATCCTTATAAGGTGTGATTACTAGTATATTCTTGGATTGTTTTAAATCTTTTTAAATAAGGTTTGATTTATTTTTATGCAAGGTTGTTTTTGACTCTACATTCCTTTACTTGGGCAGTGCCTCTCTTTGCTGTAACTTGAATTTGTTTTGGAACGACACAACCATCTCTTGAAGTTTTAATAGAATCGCTTTTAACTTAGCTTACACTCCCTTACTTTGAAAACTTTTGTATGTGATTTAAATCTATTTTATTGTAATGCATTTTTTTCCTCTTATAAGCAAACTTTTATTTCAAGTTTCTTTCCAACAAGATCGTAATTTTCATGCATGCTTAACATAAGAACGAGAAAAATAGAATTTTTCTTTTAGCCAAATTAATCTTTCCTTTTTCAAATTTTATGTAGTTTGTTTTGACTTGAATTTATATTGAAATCATGTTACATTCATGCTTTTATTATTCTGTTGAAAGATGTTTGTTACTTATCTTTTCTTGTAAAACGTGAAATGATCTTCCCTTAAGATTTCCATTCTTCAAGAACAATATATTCGATAATATTTTTAAATCAAATTCGAGTTCTGAGAGCTTTGCCTTTAGTTTTGGATATTCTTCTTTTATAAACCTCATATTCACTAGACTCTGCTTGAACTCGTTTCAACATACTGTATTGTTTTTCATCTTATTGGTCTTATCAAATTCCTTCGATTCAAGAGTTATCCTTAAAGTTATCAGTTGATTCTCTTTCCAGCACTCTTTATTGCTTGTTCATCCTTGTCTACTTGTGATTTTCATAATTCTTTCAAATTTTTGCGAACACGGTCCTTGTCTCTGTTCTTTCTTTTCTATGGTCTACTATCCTTCTGAGTATATTCGAGGTTAGTTTTGATATCTTGTGCAACCGTTAGGTTTAGTAAATGACACATTAGTCCTTTAGAGCACGTTTGATGAACACAAAAGGTAAAATTTGTAAACATACGACGTAGCAAAGAGTTGTGGAATCTTGTTTCATGAGAAAGAGTTCTATTGATGTTAAGTTTGTGACTACTAAGATTTGAAAAGTATTTGATGAGGTTGAGAACCCTCTGATGAATTGATCGATGAAGTACGATTGAGAATGGTAGAGATAAGTTATATATGTTGAAATCTGAATAGTTGAATATCTGAGTTGGTGCGAGATCAGTGTGCGAATGTTAAGCACGTCATTTTGACCTCAGCCTATTTTATGACCTATCCCCACCTTGTCTTACCACTACATGTATAAACCATGTCGTCATTTGCATCAAGCTTGCCTTGTAATTTCTGTCTTGTAATTACACTCCTACCCTTATATCTTTATGCTATGTGGTAATCAAAGTATTTGAAACTATATAAATATGAATGCTAAAGTTCTTTGCTTTTTACACAAAGTGTTAAACCATGTAACGTTTTCTGTAATATGCTAATTTTCGAGGACGAAAATTTTTATAAGGTAGGTAGGGTGTAAGACTCAGAATTTTCGGAAAAACCTTATTGTGAATTAATTTCAATTTATTTATTCATTATAGATTTTAATTTCAAAAATTATTTTATTAAAGCTAACTAAATCAAGTTTTGATAATTAAATTAGTAATTTTACCTAATTTGACAATTATTGGGTAATTTTTATATTTAAATTATATAATTTAAGAATCGTAAAATAATAAGAATTTACATGATTTGATTTAAATCATTGTGATTTTAGAAATTAATACTTTAATACTTTAATTTTTATGAATAAAGAAAATTAATTATATTATCTATAGTTATCAAATTAGAATTATTAATAATTTAATAATTTGTAAATTGATAATTAAATAGTATTTTTAATAAATATTAGTGTTGGATTAAAACAGGTTTTCAATTATCCTATTCCTCTTAATTTTATAGAATTGTTATATTACTTATATGAATTTTATCTTAACTCTAAATTCCTAAATAAAACCCTAATTTTAATCAAATTAAACTATAACCCCTCCTAATCTAACCTAACCACCGCCACTCATCTAACCTAACCACCCCCACTCCCTAACCCAAACTCAGTTCCATCCCTTCAAAAAAAAAAGAGAAAGACAGAAAGAAACGAAGGCAAGAAAAAAGGAAATGGGGAAGGGGAGAATCATGGAGGAAGAGAGCGTCGGAGAGGAGCCGCCGCCGCACTACTGCCGCGCTGCTCAGGACCGTGTCCCGCTCGCTACCGCGCCGCGCTCAGTGTCGTCCTTGCCGTCGCAGCCGTGTCGTCGTCATGCACAAGAGGAGGAAAAGGGGAGTGACGGGGAGAAAAGGAAGGGATGACGCCATGACTGGGCTCGCCGTCGTTGCGTCGCAGGAGCTTCCAGTCCCGTTGCCACCGTTCGCGCTGTTACCTTGGCCTTCGGAAAACTACGTCATCAAGCGATGCTCCGGTGTCCCGCCCCGAGTAAAATGACCGTTACGGACGACGGAGAAGTGAATGGAGACAAAAATGCTGAACGGTTCCAACTTCCAAATCGAAACAGAGGAAGGTGACGAGAGAGAGAGAGAGTTTAGAAGTAGTAGTTGAGGAGTGATGACAATAGCTTGAACGTTGAGATGTGAAGAGAGAGAGAGAGAGAGAGAGAGAGAGAGAGAGAGAGAGAGAGAGAGCTCGGGAGCAGAGGAGAGAAAGGGGAGGCCCGTACCCAGCTACAGTCGCGCCTCTGCCGTCGAGAAGCTTCACTGCCGCCACTGAGATTCACC
Organism: Arachis ipaensis; assembly: GCF_000816755.2. Lineage (NCBI taxonomy): Eukaryota > Viridiplantae > Streptophyta > Magnoliopsida > Fabales > Fabaceae > Arachis > Arachis ipaensis. The sequence goes on along the minus strand of NC_029789.2, from coordinate 10,264,489 downwards.
ATTGGTAAGGGTTTTTGAGTTTGGTTTACCTTCATTTAAGATTCCAAAAACCTTATTGTCTCTGCGTGTTGGTTTTAGTCACCGTCAAAGAAGCTTCAGCCGCCGCCATTGATTGTCACTGTGGAATAACCGCCGTGCCTCTGGTCGCCGGAATCACGGACTGGAGAGAAGGGGGCTGCCTCTCCTATTGCTGCTGTTTCATTCTTTTATCATAAGCGGTCTTTGTTTCCAGTTCCATTGAATTCATTTGTATTTTCGATTCCATTGAGTTTAAATTCTCTATTTTGCTGTAACCATGGTCACTGTTGCTAGAATTACTGACGCCGCTCTCGTTGCTAATTGGATTAACCACCATAGCTATTCTGCATCACCTTCACTTTCCATTATTTCTGTCAGGTCCCGTTCTTGCCGGTGTTGGCCATTGGATTTGTAACAGCTCCAACTTTTATTTTTCTCTTGATTCGGTGAGTTTTTCTTGTTTTGGAACTCTCGCTGTTAGCAATTCGTTATAGTTTATTGAGGATTTTGCAATGCTATTTGCTATTTGATTGAGTTTCGGTTATTTCTTGTTGCAATTAGAGTAACTATGGTTGTTGCAAAAGTGGTTTGGAGCCACGGTTGTGGCTGCCGCTGTGATGAGCCGGGGGAAAAAGGGATTCAACGCGTTTAATTATGCGGATTGCGAATAATTGAGGTAGGGGTTTTTCTTAAAATCTATTTTACATTACAGAGTTGTGATAAATAGATATTGATACAAAAAGATATATTTCTGTGATTATATTTGTCTTGTGGATGTGATGGTTTGTTGGATTGGATTATTGGGTGCTTGATTGCTTGAGTGAAGTACGGTTGTTGATAAGAAATAGATTTGAAAAGTTATTTACTTGATTATTAGGAAAAGTGGTTTTTCTTGGTTTGAAGTTAAAGCGGTTTAATTTTGAGTCGGTCTGGTTTTATAAATAATTTAATACTTGAGCTGGTTTGACTTTAAAAATAGTTTTATTATTGGAATTGGTCTGATTTGAAAATAATTTGATGCTGGAATTGGTTGAATTTTGGAAAGTGATTGAGATTTGGAAATGGTTGAGAAATGGTTTGAGAAATGTTTGGATGGGACTCATAAAGGGTGGCAGTGTCCGCGTTTTAAAGGAAATGCTGACGAAATTTTATAAAATTGGAAGTTTTATTTGAAGTAGTTAATTAAAAAGATTTGTTTTTAAATATTATATGTTTTAAGATTGATTTATTTATCAAAGAAATAATTATGTTTGAAATTGGGATTGTTAATGAATGGGATGGAACGAAGGATGATGAGGATTGATGAGGATTTTCTTTGAAATATGGTTTTTGAATGAATTTGGAAATGAGATTTGGATTGATGAATGATTATGATATTGAGAATGATGAGATATGATCTTTGAATTATTCATATGGCTTATGAATTTGAAATATCTGAGATACGAGGTTCCCTGGATTAAGTGTCGTGGCTTGCCACCACGTGTACCAGGTTAAAAACTCGATACTCTGTTGACCCTACGACGTAAGTGTGACCAGGCACTATATAAATTCCCGGGAATGTTACCCCCATTGAGCAATATTGATTATTTGAGAAAAAGCTATGCATAGACTCTTGGGGATGCACGTCGGGGGACAGTCTAAGGACAATTCAGACTTGTCGGGTTGGCTGGATAACCAACAGATGAGCCTCATCAGCCATAGGACAGGCATGCATCATATGCATTCGTATGCTTTGCTTGGGTTTGAACTTGTTTTGGTTTGCCTAATTGCTAAACTGTCCTTAACTGCTACTTGAACTATTTACTGTAACTGCTACCTACTTGTGCTTTTCTTGTCTGTCTTGCCTGTGTTTGTCCTGGTGTACTACATTTGAGAATGAACTTTGATGCTGAATTAATGATTGTGTTGTTTGAGTGCGTGGTTGGTTTCTGATTGAGATTTTCTTATAAGAAATGAAAGGTTTCGGATTTTTAAAAGTTTAAACATTGTTTCTTTGAAAAGGTTTTGAACGATTTCCTATTGGTTTTTAAAAGATTCATAAGGCATTGATAATCACTGAGCTTGAAAATAGTTTTCTTATTGAATATCTTCTTATGACAACTTTGAAACTCCATTGTGAGACCGTGTGGTTAGGTTCTCACCCCCTTACAGCTTTACCTTTTCAGGAACCGGATAAAGAAGCGTTAAGAAGAGTTATATTGCATTTGGTTTATATGTTATTGTGTTAATTAATAGATTATTTTCTTCCCTCGTCTTTGTTATTACAAGTTTGTAAGAGAGATGGGAGTTGTATATTTTATATGTATATTATATTATGAGATATTATGTAAGGAGTCTTGTATATGAATCTATGCCTGCTTGTATTTTTCTTAAGATAAAGTATTTATTTCCAGTTTTCAAAGGAATCAGCGATACAGTGTTGAGTCACAGGCTCCTATTTTAATATTTAGTATGTAAAGTAGTCGTAATACTTCTTGCTATCAGAGGGACGATTATCCACCATCAGAAGTGGAACTACTTCAGCAGTAGTTATTGGTTCCTTTCCTATAAATACCAATGTTCTGAAAATCGGACCGGACCGGCCGGTTGAACTGGTTAAACCGGGAACTGGTGAGAGAAACGGTCCGGTCCTCCTCCTAAAACCGCCAATTTCAAAACCGTTGGAAAACCGGAAAACCAGCAGAAAACCGGTCGGTTGGGCCGGACCGGAAACCGGCCGGTTCTTAAAAAAACAAACCCACGCCGTGTCACTTACCCCCTCCCCCAAACGCCTTCGCGAATCAAATGCCCTCAGTCCCTCACCACTCACCAACCCTAGCTTCTTCAAGAATTCAAAACCCAAACCAAAAACCTAGCCTCTTCAACGGATTCGACGCCGCCGCTCGTCGTTGTAGGCGCCTCCGCGGCCTCCTCCTCCCTCCTGTTCCAAACCAAATCCCTAGCTCGGCACGTCGTCGTTGCGTCGTCTTCTAGCTTCGTTGTTCAAGGCTTCGAGTTCGAGATGCTTGCCGTGGTGTCATGCTAAAATGAGCCACAACTAGAACTAGGGTATGGGGCTATGGGCACTGGTGGTTTTAGAAAGATGTGGGCAGCAGCCTGCCCTGACTCCTTTACCATCAATTTTTGAGTTTATAAATTGCTGGAGCTGGAGGTCATGCAATCTTTGACCGTCTACAAGTTTGTGACTTGTTGAACCTGAATGATGGTTGTTTCTGGTGTCTGCGTACTTCACGGTCAACACTAGCTGATTTTTAAGGTTTTGATGATTGATAAACCATGATGTTGGGATTTAATATTTAGATATGCTTTTATTACTATTTAACTTTTGAGTTTTGATTTTGATAAGATCATATGTATTTGGTTGATGATATTTTATGTAGTGTTTTAAATTTCGAAGATATTTTAAGATTTATATTAGACTATAATTATATTTTAGGATGTGTATTTATAATTTTTTTATTATTCTATTCTAAAACGGTTTTTCCGGTTGAACCACTTGTTAGACCGGTTAGACCAGTGAACCAGTGAACCAGTAACTAGAGCAGTTTAATAACCGGTCCGGTTTTCTGAACCTTGATAAATACACTGACACACCCAGGTAAACTTAAGTTCCTATATACTTAAATCTGCTTAACTCCTTGCTGACTTAGGCATCAGAGTGTCTTCGCAGGTACCACCCCCCATTCTTCAAACACACAACTCGGACGGTGGCTCCCAGGCAGGAACAAGTCAGAGGCCACCTTTCTTCAACGTTTGGGCATTCCATTCAAGCCCAATCATCCGGTTCTAAGTAAACTCCGAAACATTGGTGCCATTGCCGGGGACCTGGAAGATCAACGCATGATGGCAGATGACCAGTATGAAAACGGACACACCACATCTGAGTCTGAATAAGAATATCAAGATGCGGTCAACAATGACAGAGCGATAATATCCCTACAAGGAGCGGAAGGACAGCACGGCGAAGGTCCCTCGATTACCCAGGGATTGAAAAGAATATCCTCTGAAGTTCATCAACTCGGAAAAGATGGACAACCTCATTCTGCTGACCTAATGGGATTATTACATGGTCACCAAGGTCGACTCGAGCAACTAGAACAGGAGCTGGAACGATAGCGTGAAGCGGAGCGAAGGCTAAGGAGAAAGATTGAGCGACAAAGAGAACTTGAAGAAAAGCTCTCAAGGCTGGAATCCAACCTCCGAAATAAGGATTCCCGCAGAGATCGAGAGGACACCCCATTGGGAGAAGAAGACCCATTCATTGAGGATATCATGAGGGCAAAAGTTTCCAGAAATTTTAAAAGCCCCAACATGGACCTGTACGATGGGACGACAGACTCGAAGCATCACCTCAGCAATTTCAAAAGTCGGATGTACTTAGCCGACGCGTCAGACGCCACTCGTTGTAAGTTCCCATGAAGCGGTTTGATGGTCTCCCCCCAGGTCAGTGACCAGCTTCGACGACCTCTTGCGCAAGTTTCTTGAACGATTTTCAATTCAGAAAGACAAGGTCAAGCACGCCCCTAACCTCCTATGAGTCAAACAGGAGGTCGGAGAACCCCTGAGAGACTACATTGAAAGATTTAATAAGGTGTGCTTAGAAATTTAAGACCTGCCCACTAAGGTAGTAATAATGGGTCTCGTCAATGGACTTCGAGAATGACCCTTCTCCCAGTCCATCTCATAGAGACACCCGACTTCTTTGAGTGATGTACAAGAGCGAGCTGAGAAGTACATCAACATGGAAGAGAACACCAGGTTACGAGAACCAAGCTGGCGGCTGGGGAACACTCACTAATCAAAAGAAAAGGAGAAGAAACCCAAGAAAAAGGAAGAAGTCAGGCCCGAAAGGACCAGAAAATACCACTCCTACACTCCTTTACGAGTTTCCCTAGTCGACGTCTACAGAGAAATTTGTCATACTGAAAAGCTTCCTCCCCCATGACCTATTAAGAACAAGAAGGGGGGAAGCCGTAATGAATACTGTGAATATCACAAGCTATATGGACATTATACTAATGATTGCTACGACCTAAAAAATGTGATAGAAAAGCTGGCCAGGAAAGGTCGGCTAGACAGATATCTCATGGAAAGGTCGGACAATCATGAGAAAAGAAAAAGAGATGATGAAGGTTACGGACGACGAAGTCCGCCTCCGCAGACCCCAAAACGACATCCATATGATATCGGGAGGATTTGCAAGAGAAGGGTTGACCAAATCATCTCAAAAAAGACATTTGAAGGAAGTCTATCAAGTCAGGAATGAAGGGCCCGACCTCCCAACCATTTCTTTTACCAAGGAAGACGGACAAGGTATTGTGCCCGGGCATGATGACCCGGTACTAATCACTATGATTCTCGCCAACGCTCATCTGCACAGAACTCTAGTGGATCAAGGGAGTTCAACTGACATCTTGTTCAAACCAGCATTTAACAAGTTGGGATTGGACGAGAAAGTGCTAAAGGCCTAACCCGATGCCCTCTAGGTTACATACGCAACATTGGCGCCGTTGCCGGAGACCTAGGAGAGCAACTCGCAATGGCGAATGACCAGAACGAGGATGGACATACTGCATTGAAGTCTGAGCAAGAGCAGCAAGATGCAGTTAACAACGACAGGGCAATAATATCTCTACAAGGAGCTGATAGACAAAACAGAGAAGGAGGGACAACCTCACGTTGCCGATCTCATAGGACTACTCCACGGCCACCAGGAATGGTTAGAATAGCTGGAACAAGAACTGGAGTGACAGAGGGAAGTGGAGAGAAACCTAAGGAGAGAAGTTGAGCGACGAAAAGAGCTTAAAGAAAAGCTCTTAAGATTAGAATCTAATCTCCGAGGAAGGAGCTCTCGCGCTGACCGAGAAGATACCCCCATTGGGGGAGAAGATCCGTTCAGTGAAGACATCATGAGGGCAAAAGTTCCAAGAAACTTCAAAAGTCTTGACATGGATCTGTACGACGGGAATACCGACCCAAAGCATCACTTGAGCAATTTCAAAAGTCGGATGTACCTAGCCGACGCCTCTGATGCTACCCGCTGCAAAGCCTTTCCAACGGCTTTGACAAAGGTGGCGATGAAATGGTTCGATAGCCTCCCCCAAGGTCGGTCACTAGCTTCGACAACCTCGCGCGAAAGTTCCTTATGCGATTTTCAATTCAAAAGGATAAAGTCAAGCACACGCCTAGTCTCCTGGGAGTAAAACAGGAGATCAGAGAACCCCTGAGAAACTACATGGAGAGGTTCAACAAAGCATGCTTGGAAATTCAAGACCTGCCTATAGAAGCAGTAATCATGGGCCTAGTAAATGGACTCCAAGAAGGCCACTTCTCTCAGTCCATCTCGAAAAGGCATCCGACTTCTTTGAGTGATGTACAGGAAAGAGCTGAAAAGTACATCAACATAGAGGAAAATGCCAGGCTACGAGAACCAAGCTGGAGAAAACGAGGAAAATGCTCATCTACACAGAACCCTGGTGGATTAAGGGAGCTCGGCAGACATCCTGTTCAAACCAGCATTTGACAAGTTGGGATTGGATTAAAAGGAGTTAAGAGCATACCCTGACACCCTCTTCGGACTGGGGGATACACCAATAAAACCACTTGGATTCATAGCCCTACACACAACTTTTGGAAAGGGAATGAAATCCAAAACTTTAAGCATCAACTTTATTGTCGTCGATGTAGCTTCTGCCTACAATGCTCTGATAGGAAGAACAACCCTAAATCGGTTTGGAGTAGTAGTTTCTACACCTCATCTCTGCATGAAGTTCCCAACACCAAAAGGGATTGCTACCATCAGAGGAGACCAGAAGCTGGCGAGAAAGTATTACAATGAAAGCTTGAACCTGAGAGGTAAAGGCAAAGAAGTCAACACCATTGAGTTCGGGGGAGTCTGAGTTAGAGAAGAACTACGACCACAGCCCGAAGGAAAGGCCAAAGAGGTATAGATCAGGCAAGAGATTAGGAAGAACACCAATATAGGAGCCAATTTAGCAGAAGATCTAAAGGAGAAGCTGGTACAGCTCCTACAAGAGAATTTCGATCTCTTCGCATGGAAAGCTTCCGACATGCCTGGAATAGACCCCAAACTAATGTCACATAGATTGGCTGTTCATTTGGGATCCCGACCTGTTCAGCAAAGAAAACGGAAGCTAGGACCTCAACGAGCTCAAGTGGTCGAAGAGCAAGTGCAAGCCCTGCTTGAGGCCGGATTTATTAGAGAAGTCAAGTACCCGGCCTGGCTAGCAAATGTGGTGTTGGTCAAGAAACAGAATAGAAAATGGAGGATGTGTGTTAACTACACCAACCTTAACAAGGCATGTCCAAAAGATATATATCCTCTACCCAACATTGATATCCTAGTAGATTCCAGCTCGAGATATCAATACCTGTCATTCATGGATGCTTACTCAGGATATAACCAAATCCCGATGTATAAGTCGGACCAAGATAAGACATCATTCATCACGCCCAGAGCTAATTACTGCTACGTGGTCATGTCATTTGGATTAAAAAATGCAGGAGCCACATATCAAAGGCTGATGAATAAGGTGTTTGCACCTCATCTGGGAGAATTAATGGAGGTATATGTAGATGACATGCTTGTGAAAACCAAAGATGACACCAGCCTCCTGGAGAATCTCTCGCAAGTTTTCAACACCATAAAATTGCATGGGATGAGACTAAATCCCGATAAATGCACCTTTGCAGTGGAGGCCGAAAATTTTCTAGGATTCATGCTAACACAAAGGGGGATTGAAGCTAACCCCGATAAGTGTAGAGCAATCCTGGAAATGAAGAGTCTGACCTGCTTGAAGGAAGTTCAGCAGCTGAATGGCCGACTTGCAGCTTTGTCCAGGTTTTTGGCAGGATTAGCATTAAGATCCTTACCACTTTTTGTCCTATTGAGAAAAGGATGCCACCTCAAATGGACTTCTGAATGTGAAGAAACCTTTCAGGAGTTCAAAATGTTCTTAAGCCAACCTTCAATTCTTACCCGGCCAATAGCTGGGGAAGAACTCGTGTTATACTTAGCTGTCGCTGAGAAGGCCGCGACATCAGCATTAATACGCGAAGATGAGGTCGGGTAGCATCCTGTCTACTTTACAAGAAAGGTGTTACAAGGCCCTGAACTAAAGTATAAAAAACTTGAAAAGTTCACATATGCCTTGATAGTAGCATCTAGAAGACTTCGACCTTATTTTCAATCTCATACAATCAGAGTTCGGACGAACCAACCCATGAAGCAAATCCTTCAAAAAATGGATATTCCGGGAAAAATTGTTTAATGGGCGATAGAGCTATCCAAGTTCGATTTGAAATACGAAACTCAAACAGTCATCAAAGCCCAATGTCTCACTGACTTCGTGGCCGAATACGCAGGGAATCAAGAGAAGACCTCCATAATATGGGAGTTGTATGTAGATGGCTCCTCCAACAAAGTCAGAAAAGGTGCAACATAATATTAGTTAGCCAGGAAGGAACTCAAATAGAAGTCTTTCATTGAAATTTGAGTTCCTAGCCTCCAACAATCAGGCAGAATATGAAGCCCTGATTGCTGGACTAAAGCTAGCCAATAAAGTTGGAGCAACCAAAGTAGTAGTCTTCAGCGACTCTCAAGTTGTGACTTCTCAAATTAATGGAGAGTATCAGGCCAAAGACCCAAACATGAAAAGGTACTTAGAGAAAACTATGGAGTACCTTAGGCAATTTCCCGAAACCGAGGTGAGACACATAACTCGAAAACTTAACAGCAGAGTAGACACCCTTTCTAAGTTAGCGAGTACCAAACCTGGGGGAAACAATAGAAGCCTGATCCAAGAGACTCTCCAAGAACCCTCAGTTACGAAGACAGGCACCAAGTTAGATGTCTTAGAAGTTTCCGGATTAGACCTCGGATGGATGACTCCTTTGATCGAATACTTAAAATTTGACATCCTACCCGAAGAACAAAAAGAGGCCAAGAAGATTCGGAGGGAAGCACAAAACTATACTTTAGTAAGAAATGTCCTTTACAGAAGGGGGATATCTACACCATTTTTGAAGTGCATCCCGACTTCGAAGGCGGAAGAAGTCCTGGATGAAGTGCATAGTGGCATCTGTGGAAACCATCTTGGAGCAAGATCTTTAGCCAGAAAGGTTATCCGAGATGGATTCTTCTGGCCAACCATGCAAAGAGATGCCACCGACTTTGTGAAAAAGTGTCAACCTTGTCAAGTTCATGCAAATTTTCATGTCGCTCCCCCAGAAGAACTCATTAGTGTAACTTCTCTATGACCCTTTGCAAAGTGGGACTGGACCTACTCGGGCCTTTCCCTCAAGCGCCAGGACAAGTAAAGTTTCTCATTGTGGGAGTAGACTACTTCACTAAGTGGATAGAAGCAGAGCCGTTAGCTACTATTACGGCGCAGAAAAGTTAGAAATTTCTGTACAAAAATATTATCACCCGATTTGGAGTCTCACACTCCATCACAACTAATAATGGTACACAGTTCACTGACCCTACATTTAGAAGCTTAGTAGCTAGCATGAAGATCAAGCACCAATTCACCTCGGTCGAGCATTCCCAGGCGAATGGACAAGCAGAAGCGGCCAATAAAGTTATATTGGCAGGATAGAAAAGGCTTCAAGAAGCAAAGGGAGCTTGGGATGAAGAGCTTCCTCAGGTACTATGGGCCTACCGAACCACACCTCATTCAACTACTGGCGAAACACCTTTCCAACTTGCTTATGGTATTGAAGCCATGATCCCTATTGATATCAACGAGCAAAGTCCAAGGGTGAGATTTTACAATGAGGTTGGTAATGTTCAAGCCCACAAAGAAGAACTCGAGTTGCTCCCAGAAGTCCGAGAACAAGCACAGATAAGGGAAGCAGCGTTAAAGCAAAGGATGGCAACAAGGTATAACCAAAAGGTCATTCGAAGAAGCTTCGCCTCAAACGACTTAGTCCTCATCCGAAATGACATCGGAGCAAATAAGTCGGGAGAAGGAAAACTTGCTGCCAACTGGAAAGGACCCTACAAGATAGTTGAGGTCTTGGGAAAGGGCTATTATAAAGTGACTGACCTAGGAGGATTCGAGCTCCCAAGGCCATGGCACGCTTGCAATATGAAGAGATATTACAGCTAGAAACGAACCTCGCTCCCTGATGTACTCTTTTTCCCGACTTCATAGTTTTTTCCCAAAAAGGGTTTTTCCTAAAGGGGGTTTTAACGAGGCATCAAAGCAAGAGCTAGGGGCAGAAAAGCCATAAGTCGCACCCTTAGTAGCAAAAGCACCCTTATGAAACCACATTTCATTAGTAATAACATCTCTGTTTCCATCTCTTTACTTTTCTCTTTAAAATTTCCATTTATCATTACCACGATACGCACTGACTTAAGCTCAGAAAAGTGCAAAAATCCACTGACCAACCTACGTGGTCGGCAAGATAAAGCGACGAGGTACAAGTCAGTATAAAGAGGTTATAAAAGTCGATCATAACAACTCGGAAGTAAAATAGCTAACGACTTATAAGTCGGAAATCCCAAGCGAAACTAAATGCATCACAAGAATAACCTAAGTTATGAAAACAGTTCAATAAGCACAGCGAAGTTAAAATGTAAGCGAATAAAATAATGGAAAGCGAGATATACGAAAGCCCATTGAAGGTCAAAGTCGGCAGCATTCCCATAGGAATCTAATCAAAGTTGAGATTACTTAACAAAAAGTTTCTCAGAAGCCACAAGTCAAACTATCTTAGAAAAGTTTTTCAAAGCTTCACGAAACTAAGTTTCATATAAATAGTAAGCAAAACGTCACTACATGCATAATAAAACGACGATTTTATTAAAGGTCCCATCCAAAAAAAAAGACCAAACGAAATAAAATTTGTTGTTAAAGGCCCTATAAAAAGGACCAAAAGTCAAGGAACTACTAACAAAATACACAAACAAATATAAAGAGTTCATAAAAAGACCCACAAGTCATGCCTTTAAAATCATTATCACTTGGGGCCAAGGAGGGGGTTTGAGTCATTGGCAGTGGAAGAAATCAGATCGGCCACAGGAGTCGAAGGGGTTGGAGGGATCTCTTCGGCATCACGAGTTAGAGCAACCTCGGGACCAGTGGAAGAACTCGGCATATCTACCTCACGAGGAGGGATTCAATAATACGTTGTCCCATCATCTTCAACTCGAAATCAGTCTCGGGACGAGGAGGAAACACTATCTCTCCATTAACAACAACCTTGTCAGGGTGAAGAGGGGATAAATCCAAGTTGGGGGCAATGACTCCGACTTGTTGTTTCAACACCCTAAACACCTCTTCAGTACCCTCAACAATGGAGTCCTCCAAGTCCTGGTAGCTCTCCCGAAACTGCTCAACCTCCTTTTTCAAATCAAGATTGGCCGAAAAGATCCTAACATAGTTCTGTTCAGCTTTGTCCTTCAGACCCTCAGCCATAGCACACTAGCCCATTAATTTTTTCTCCCTCTCCCGAGTCTGAGCAAGCTCTTCCTTCAGCCTATCATTCTCCTCCTGCAACCTTTTCTCATCATCTTGATACATGACAATCCTCCCATGGATATCCTCCAAAGATTTTGAGTAGCGCTCAACGAAGTTTTGTCAAAGATATCAAGAAGAGAGGTACAGACCCCAGCAGTCCAAATTCCCCCTCGGATCAAGATCTGAAGATGATTTTGGATAGCAGCATCATCCATAGCAATTTGACTATAGGGAAGGATGTGCTTCCTAGTAAACTTAGGCCCATCAAAGCCGGTATTCCCAACACTAGAGGAACTGGCTTCCATGGTCTTGCGTTTCTTTTTTTCAGGTTCCGAGGAGGATTGAACTGGGGGAGCAGGAGGAGGAGGAGGAGAAGCAGGAATAGGGTTTACCAAAATGGGCTAAGAAAAAGTCCCCAAACTCGAAACTTGACGATGAGGGGGAGTGACGGAAGCCTCGGCCTCCTGTGTAGCAGCTCGGGCGCGGGCATTTCTCTTAGCCTCTTGTACCTTGTTGTAAGCCACCCTCGATCTGCTTTTCATTTTCTGAAAGAAAAAGAAAAAATAATTAGTATCCAAATCGGAAGTAAGGCAACAGATTAAAACAAATCGGAAGTAATCAAATTCGACTACCAACAAGTAACTACCTAGCTCGGTCATGACGTAGCTCGGAGCTCCAAGAAGAAATTTCTTGGTGTCTAGGTTTGGAACCCGCCCCCAGGCCTTTTGGAAAAAGTCAACTATAGCCTCCTCTACCTCCTCCAAGTCTACTAGACTGTATTTTTCTACAGGTGAGGTTTCTACCCAGTATAAAAGAAACCGGGGCTCATTGTTTTCGTTCAAGAAAAATGGGTGATGGTCTTCGATAGCTTGGACTTTGAAGAAAAAATTCTTGAAATCATGGAAGGATTCATCAAAGATAGAAAAAATTTTCCGGCCTTGAATAACTCGGAAGGAAACCCACTGCTGCTTATTCCTAGTACTAAAAGGTTTTGTCAGATGGAAAAGATAGAAGAAGATCTTTAAAGAAATCGGAAAGTCAAGCCCTTGGCTGACAAATTGATAAATTTTGAGAAAACTCCAAGAATTAGGATGGAGTTGGGTAGGAGCTACTCTACAATGGGACAATACTTCCATTTCAAAATCGAAAAAAGGCAGGGTAACCCCAAGACGGGTAAAAAGACAGTCATATATGAAAATAAAGTGGGGTCAGTGTCATTAATCCTCCCACAACAAACTCGGTCCTCGGGATCTGGGGCCACTAACTCATATTTGGGTTCATCGCTATCAAGGTTACAGACCCTATGGTGTTTTCTGAGCTCAATTATAAAAATGGTATCTACTATTGGGTGTTCAGATAGCACAGAGGAGTCTACCCATCTCAGTAAGGATTCAGGGATACGAGAAGATATTTTTTCAGAAAATGAAAAATGTACGTAAAAGTGATAACACCTACATTACGCAAAAAGAAATCATCAAAAGTCAGTCCACAGCAAAGCAGTTCCTTTTCAAACAAAAGTCTAGAGCAACCGATAAATCACAGCCAAAAAGACTCTCACAAAAAGAAGAAAACCCAAAATATCAAAAAATCTTCCTACTACGAACAGTAAAAGATATCACAAAGGAATCCCACCCCCAAAGTATACAGAAGAAACAAAAAATACTGTAAAAAGCGAAAGGGAGATACCAAGAACTAACCTTTGTGAAGAAGAAGATAAAGAGGCAAACACTGCAGAACACCAGCGGATGAAAACGCAAGGGGTTTTTTGAGTAAGAACAGAGAAAGGAAGCATCGAAACGAAAGAAAAGAAAGAAGGGAGAGGGAAAGGTATTTATAAGATACCAGGGGCATAATCGTAAAACGGTTCAGTCATTAAGAACGCGCCATTACCAATGTAACTGCCCCCTCCCCCACGTGTAAATGCAAAAGCCAAACAGACGCGACATTTGATTAGACGCGACGGTTGAAAATTCAAAATCACGTTGGTTACAAAACTAAAATCACGTCGGTGTTCCAACTTGAAAGAAAATATCGACTTAAGCGTCCCCGAGTTCAAATTAATACTCGCTCCAACTCATAGCTAAGAGATCGGACTCGAGTAGGGGCACTGTTCATACCCTGACCCAAGATATAAGACAGGCACAATCAAGACAAGAGGCCCAATCCAAAAGGTTGGCCTTCACTAACTATCTGACCTCCACTAAGAAGTCAGAGTCAACACACGCAAGCAGTCAGCACTTATCCAAGGGAATAACTGCCTCCTTAAATCTCCCACCCACTTCTAGAAGAGAGATTCCAACAACCCTAAGATAAAGGGACGGTTATCCACCATTAGAAGTGGAACTACTTCAGCGGTGGTTATTGGTTCCTTCTCTATAAATACATTAACACCCTCAGGTAAACTTAAGTTCCAATATACTTAAACCTTCTTAACCCCTTGCTGACTTAGACATCACAGTGTCTTCGCAGGTACCACTCCTCATTCTTCAAACACACAACTCGGACGGCAGCTCCTAGGCAAGAACAAGTCGGAGGCCACCTTCCTTCAACGTTTGGGCCTTCCATTCGAGCCCAATCATCCGGTTCTAGGTAAACCCCGAAACAGATGTCTATTAAAAAGATTTTTTACAATTATTTAACATTATATATATATATGAACATGTTTTTATGATTAATAACCGTAAAAAATATTTTAAATACTTTGTTCTGACAATTTAATAATTGTATAGAAGATTTTACTAAAATAACTATTCTTATACAATAATAACAGTTGAAAATGGCCATTCCTCTTATAGGTAAAATACTAAGAATAAATAATAAACTAGTTTTTATGGAGCGACAAGATATCTTCATAAAAACATAAATATGAAACATGATTTTATAATCAAGATTAGCTCCTAAAGTATTAGAATTTATAGTTTGATTAACATTAATCTCCTTGAAATGAATATCCGATTTTAACATACAGAGCCAAATATGAATCTCCAGTCAAAATTTTCCCAAAGAAAGATATTCGTAATCATGTATACTCTTAATTATTCTATATAATTGTAATTTTTTATATAACATTATTAAAAAGAAGAAGAAGAAAAAGAAAAGGAAGATGAGGGCAGGCACAGGGCTGTGGTAACAATGACAATAATTTATGAAGGAGCCTCGTCATTACAACATGCACTCACTTTCAATGATATGATTTTTGTTTTTCCCTTCTTAATTAATTACACATAAGAAACCTAACTATACAAACGATAACAAGGGGTTTACGCGAGAAACCACCAAAAACAAAATTTAAAAAAAAAATGAACTTCCCCACCGATCTTATGAAGTTCCCTCTATAGCCATCCAGTTTCCAATACAAGGCAGCACCTGCATGGAGGACATTGGCGGTAAACACCTCTTCATAACTGCCATTTGAATATGAGAGCGACGTAACGGCTATATCTTAAAGAAAGCGGGAAAAAGAGCTAACCGATTTTTAAACTAAACACATTCACAACCAACACATCACTGTCATGGTCATTGTCATCGTCATCAATTTCTTCTTCCTCCTAACCAGCATTGACTGCTTCAGCCTGTCCAATTCCTTGATAATGAACAAACTACCAAGCACCATGCAAAATCTTCTATCTGACTGAGATTCATTCACCATATTAATTCACATTAATTTTAACATGAACAATATATAATTGAAGAATGATAAGGAACTTAACG
Organism: Arachis ipaensis; assembly: GCF_000816755.2. Classification (NCBI taxonomy): domain Eukaryota; kingdom Viridiplantae; phylum Streptophyta; class Magnoliopsida; order Fabales; family Fabaceae; genus Arachis; species Arachis ipaensis. The sequence goes on along the minus strand of NC_029789.2, from coordinate 10,249,271 downwards.
TGCCTGCAGTTATTTGCTAAAGCTTTGTTCACCACTACTCATGCTATATTCCTGGCTTGCAAACACTGCTTGTCTGAACTTTGCCATATCAGCATTGTATTGCATTGTGTCATAGCCAGAGCTCGCAGTTGCAGGGTTGTAACCACTTGAGGCCGCGTAATTGCCGCCAGACGGCGGCTTAGCCCCCCCATCCTTCAAGTCATCCAATGATACATCTCCTTCCAATGCCCTTACAATCTGATGTACATCTCATTCATTATTATCTTAATTAATTACTCAAAGTATGCAATTAATTAAATGTACCTGACTCATTCTTGGACGCTTCTTAGCAGAGTGACGGATGCTGGAAGAAGCGCAAGCTGCCATCCTTGTCATTTCTTGTTTGTTGTAGTTTCCTTCCAAAAATGGATCCACCAACTCTCCAAAGTTGCCATCTTCCTCCAACCCACGTGTCAGTAGTGGCCGCGCCTGTCCACATTCCCAATAATGTTTTATTCTTCTTCATCCATAAATTAGAGCTAAGGAAAATCCACTCTAAAGTTTAAACATGCATGCATGATACTAACCCAGTCCACTAAGCTATCATCCATGACACCTGAGAGATCCACAGGGCGCTTCCCACTTAGGATTTCTAACAGCATCACCCCAAACGAGAATACATCAGACTTCTCTGTCAATTTTCCACTTGATGCATATTCAGGAGCTAAGTACCTGCATGCGTGTTGCCATGTGAAGATCAGGACATCAAGCTATATTCATTATTTATAAGGATACCCCTTAATTTGATTACCAGTTATGTTAGAACTATTTTTTTTATTAGTTAATGTGACAGATACCTCAACACTGAAGTAAATCATGTCATGTGTTTCTATGAGACTATATCCTATCACTTTTTTGTCAGTGTTGAATTTTTCATTGAAGTTGCTATATATAGGTAATAAAAACCTGTAAGGAAGAAAATGTACCCGAATGTTCCCATGACACGAGTAGATACATGAGTGTTATTATCTGTGGTCAACTTAGCCAATCCGAAATCAGCCACCTATGCATGTTGGCGTGTATATATAATTAATCATCTTCATCAATTATCAATAGTAACGCATGGCATAATGTATGAGTAACGTTAAGCTAGCAAAGTAGAAGATAAAACATAGAAGTAAGTGGGAACCTTTGCTTCGAAGCTATTATCAATAAGGACATTGGCAGCTTTGATGTCACGATGGATGATGCGAGGATGACCTGGGTGTTTTTGTAAATATGGAAAATCAAAACAAATAAGAATGTGTACAATATTATGAAATTAAGAAAAGATAGATATAGATGAAGATAAGAATGTTAATTACAATCTTCATGAAGATAAGCAAGTCCCTTAGCGGCTCCCATGGCAATGCGCATTCTGGTAGGCCAATCCATGGTAGGCTGACCCTTAGCATGAAGATGATGTTCCAGTGTGTTATTAGGGATGAATTCATAGACCAACATTCTCTGGCCACCAGCAATGCAGTAACCAACAAGAGAAACAAGATGGCGATGATGAACACGGCTGATGATCTCAATCTCAGCCTGGAACTCGCGCTCGCCTTGGCCGCTACCACTCTTGAGGGTCTTAACCGCCACTTCCTTGCCATTAGGCAAGACACCTTTGTAGACATAACCAAATCCACCTTGTCCTATCATATTTGACTCTGCAAAGTTGCTTGTGGCCAGAGCTAGTTCTTCGTAGCTGAAGGTGCCGCTGTTGAGAGCCAGTGAAAGGCGAGGAGGCAAATGAGATCCAGTCGAGTAATTCGAACTCATTTCGGCGCTGTTCATCATCAGAGGAGTGGGTGATGAACCCCAACCACCACTATCACCACCGTTTTGCATTCTCACAACATGGTTTGGGTTTTGGCTACCTCCATAGTAACTTTGGCTCTGCCCGCTGTAGTTATTATTCACTGTCAACATTTTTTCAGTAAATGGATCAATACAATTAGCTACGTACATTCTTCTAGGTTTGTAAGAATCGATGAATTAGGAGCCATTTTGAAACGAAAAAGCTTACGATTTAGTTGGTCAGTAGATTTCTCTCCACCACCATAAAAGTACATCTTCTGTTTCTTCCTTTTGGACCTCCTTCTAATGCAAATGATGGCCACAATGAGGAAGAAAACAAACACTATCCCTATCACAACGAATGCTGCAATAGATCCTGAGTTAGTAGAGCTTGAAGAATCTTTAGACGGCGGTGCTAATTTTTTGCTATGTTGTGATGAGCCAGAACGTCCCTCCGGTGGAGTAGGGGTAGTGGTAGTAGAAGGAGTAGAAGGAGTAGCAGGAGTATTATTGGGAGGAGGAGGTGATGATGACGACGGCTTCTTCGAGTCTGATCCATCAGCATCATCAGGCGTGGCATTATCCGGTGTGGCGTTGTCCGGTGTAGCATTATCCGGCGTGGCATTGTCCGGTGTGGCATCGTCCGGCGTGGCATTATCCGGTGTGGCGTTATCAGGAAATCTATTATGAGGAGCAGATTTAGACGACATTGTTATATATCCCCTTCTTCTATCTCAAATTAACACATAAACAAGCACTTCTCTGGAGAATTGAGACCCCTACAAAAGAGAATCAACATATTGTTACATGAAGGTGATTTGTCACAATTAAGAGTAACTAAATGTTTTGTGCAGAGAGAAGGTATACCTGGTAGGAAGAATAGCAGGGGTTCTGGAGAAGAAGAAGAAAAGGAAAAGGAAAAAACTTTGGATAGGAAAAGGTGCGATATTGAAAAAGAAAAGGAAAGGAAACGTTGTAGTTAATCTTTGTCCATCCATGATTGCCAAATCTTGCTTACTCTTCACTCGTCACTTTTAGGTTTTGACCAAAATTTTCACCGGTCTTCATTTCTTCATTATAACCCCTGATTTACATGTTTCCCCAAATATAGCTTAAAACTAGATTCCACACAAATGCGTTTGCGCCGATATATCATCATTTTGTATATTTTTGGTGCAACTAAAATTCGTTGCAGCTTTCTCACCAACTATGATTTCCTATCTTCATTATTAACTTATCAAAATTAGTATCATACAATCCCATGACATAAATAGTAAAACGGTCAACATCTAGTTGAGCATTCTTTCATAATGAAATAACTCTTACTAGCGTGACAATATTATTTCATTTCTTGTTTGGTGGGCCAATTATTTTTCTTCAAGAGAAGTGATTGAACTGAGATTATACGACGGAGTAATGATTTACTTGGTATCAAAACTCAGAAGTAGCCGATACTAATTGTAAAACTAAATTAGTTGAAATACTCTCATCAAATTGGGAGGTACAATATCAACAATAGTAGAATACGAATTGAAAAACAGAGGAAGGTATGGGAAAATGACATACATGGAGCGACCACATCCACAAATGCTAAGATAGAAATAGTAGTGGCCACCAAAATAACATTATTATTATTATCTTGAAAGAAAGAGAAGGAAAAGAAAAGAAAAGAAAAGAAGGTAAGCTAGCCAAAGCACTGATCAGCAGGGAGAGGACCAGGGATGTAACCTTGGTCAAGGTACTGCAAACCAAAGACAAGAAGAATGGCAACAAGTGACAAATAGGAGAAGCCCTCAACAGCACCCAACAGCCCAAAAGGGCCATTGGGAAGACCAGAACCGGTCTTGGCCTTGGTATACAAAGACCAACCCACTATTCCCACAACAACAAGGTAGCTTACACCTTCAAGTGCGCCAATAGAGCCACCTGGACCAGGAGGGAGGCCGCACCCGGTGGTCTTCAGTGTGTAGAGGGACCACCCTATCACTGGGGTTGAGATTAAACCTCCAACTATGGCTGCTTTCTCCACGATTCCGTTGTTGTTGCTGCTGCTGTCGCTGCTATCCTTTGCCATACTCACTATCTTCGTCGATACAAACTTGTTAGGCCTTCTGAGTGAATCATTGAAGCGAATTTTGGAGGCCGATATTGGAGACAGTAGTAACATTCTTGACGAGGCTTCCATCTTCACACGGCCCTTTTACTCCTGCCTCTTGTGGCTTTTGCACTGCTTTAAAAGATAACCCAGACTAATATAAAATTAGTTAAAGATTATATCTGTGTATTTATTTTTTGGTCAATAATAAAGATTATATATTTTCTTTCTCGAAAAAAAGAATATATTATAATAATCCAATAAAAATACGTCCGATTTTATCATTGGGCCAGATGTCTATGTAAAGCTAAAATTCACTTTGGGCTTTTTCGTTGCTAAAAAGAAACAGATATATGCGTGCGCGTATACTACCTCCAAAAAGAATTTAATAAAGGAAATGAGTAAAAATATTTAATATTCACATATCTCTTGATTCTCTTCTTTACCCATAAAACGGGGTAAAACATATATTGTGGGGCAGATAGTACAATACGACGATCGAGTAAAATTCCGAGGTCAAGTTCATCTTGAATTTTTATTCAAAAAGTATTTATCAATTATCTAGTATTCTATTACTAACAATGTGGGGAGAACGTGCCCATCTTCCGATTTAAAAAAAGTCCAACGTGAGGTCCCCCAAATCATATGAGCAAAATGGCTCCGATATTACAACCAACTAGATGTACTCTACCAAACCCAGACCCTTTGTACAACTTTGCGTGTGGCTTACGCGACTAACATTAGGGTCAGCTGAATGATTCCCTCTTTAATCGGTTCGGTTCCAACAATTGGGGAAAATTCAATAACCGACGTCTATGCATAAATATCAATGCGGATCTGCCGTCCAATTGAAGATCAAATACTCAATTCAACGCCACGTGGCAAGCTGCAAAAGTGACCTGTATTATATAATGGAGAATGACAGTACTCAGACAATTGTAAAAAGTAAACATAAAATTTCGTCAATGTGTGGAGTTGGTGGGATAAAAAAGGATTGCATACCTAGATTGAGGGGCCCATTGTCACATGCTTGGCTATTGACTACTACCAAAGGACCAAGCATCGACGACCAAAAATAAAAGAACCATCGTTCACCCTTTGTTGTCATCAAGCTCGATAAATAATAAGATCGGATTGGGTGGTGAAATAACTCCACGTAACAAACACAATAATTTATCATCGAGCCACGTCACTACATCATGCACCCACTTTCATTGATACGATCATTTTTTGATAATTTTTTTCCCTTCTTAAATAGACATTAGAAACCTATCTACATATGTTTCCCAAGTTTTCTTGCTCTCTCACCAAAAGGACACCGATGACATGGGGTTTTACGAGAGAAACCACCAAAAACAAAATTTGAAAAATAAATCCCAACCCATCTTATGAAGTTCCCTCCAAAGGCATCCAGTTTCCTATACAAGGCAGCACCTGCATGGAGAACATTGGCGGTAAACACCTCTTCATAACTGCCATTTGAATATGAGAGCAACGACTATATCCAAAGTAAAGCGGGAAAACGATCTAACCAATTTTTGAACTTAACACATTGGCAACCATCACACAATTCTATTCCCTAATATTTTCCCGTCCAACACAGCTAAATCCCTAAAAGATCAACCATAATTCTGTCTAAGGTGAGGATCCCATGCCAATAATCCGAAATAACATTAAAAACACGACGGATGAACATGTGCTACATCAATGGGGTGGCGTCAATCATGCGTCTTAGATGACTTTAGTATATATTACCGCATCATTGTTCATCATCGTCCTCATCATCATCATCATCTTCATCATCACGCTTCCTCTTGAGGTGTGAATTGGAAGGCAATACCTGAGCATCATCATCATCATCAACTTCCTCCTCCTCCTCACCATCATCGTTACCTCCATTCACTGACCCATCCCCAGCATTGACAGCTTCAGCCTGTCCGACTGGCTGAACAAAATACCCAGCGCCATAGTCCTCTTCCTGTGATTCAAGAGAAAATCATTACATACCGTGTTAAGAAGTTGCCGATACAATTCAATCGAAAATAACAAATATAATTCACATTGATCTTCAAAAAATATAAATATTAATATGATGCAAAGCATTTCTGCATTCGTACCAAGATTAAACAAAACATCACTCAAAAAGTGTAAATAATCACAGCAACATAATATCAAGAAATGATTATCAGTCACCTAATAAAGAAGAATAAATGAGTAATCCTAATTTCAAGCATCACAAAATTAACGATGACTCATCATTAAGTCGTTAAAAAAAAAGGAATCCTAATAGCAAGAATATTACTAAACAGAATTAAAAAATGCAAAGAAAAGTGAAAAACCCTAGCCAATTTGAAGTCATAAGCAAACTGTGACAATGAGTTACAGTACAATAAGTACTGAAAATAATACACATACAATAATTTCCCAAAACTGTGACAATGATTTTGCCCTCAATTTCTACACGTCTTTTCATCTAGCCAATTAAAAGACATTCTAATAACAAGTGAAAAACCTTATAGTGCCAAACTTAGTCACCGATACTAACCCAGGTGAATATAAATCCACAAAAGTATTAGTTGGAAAGTCATTGGAGAAATTAAAATTACACTACATATTAAATATAAGTATATAAATAAATATAAATTACACAAGAAAAGCATCAGAGGTGAATCATGCAAGAAAATAATTAGAGACATAAATTCTGAAGCAAAAGCTCTTTTCCAGAGGTAAAAGTTAAGCAGAAAAGCTTTGGTCAAAAGAAATTATGCTGAAAACCCTTGGAATAAAAATTTTAAAACAGTTAGAAGAGGAAATTATGCAGGAAAACCTTTATAATGATAAATTTAGATTTGGACTTATGCAGGTTTCGATCAGGCGCTGAAAACAAATTAATATTAGAAGGATAAACTTGCGATAGTTATCCCCACAGAAATAACACCAATAACGGAATAATACACCAACAGAAAATAGGCCTGATATAGCATTAAGCAAATCAGTTAAGAACAAAGGATTTAGAATAGTACAACGCTAAGATTAGAACTCAGTACCACTTAAAACCACTCTCATGCTCCAAAGATAAGTAGGGATGAACATCAAGACAAAATAAATCAACATATGACACCATGCAACTTCAACAATCATGGAATGCAACAAAATTACAAGAAGCAGGCAGATACCATATCTATTTAACAACTATCAATTAACATAATTTCACAAATATCAAACGCAAACACAACCATGACTACGGCATCCGCTTCAACAATCTGACAACATGAACAAAAGACGTTAGCCAGATGAAAATCATCAGAAGACGATAGAAAAAATAGTGGCGCAAATGTTTTAACACACAAATATATAAAGAAGCAATCAATAAATTAAAAGCATGAACCATAAGAACATAAAAACACTGAAGTGGAAGGGCATCTCACTTCATCATCATCTTCATACTCTCCATCATATTCCACGCCCATCTCATCTTCCCCAGTCTCTCCATTGTCATCTTCATCCCCATCTTCCTCCCCCTGTTCATGCCCGTCAATCTCCCCTTCGGTGCTCTCCAACCTCCCAGTACTCTCTGGCTCTGCAAACTCTCCTTCATCATTGTCAACTTCCTCCTCTTCCTCATCCTCATCATCATCGTCATCGTCATCATCTTCATCATACTCAACCCCATCTTCATCATCGCTGTCTTCAATCTCATGCACCTCAACAACATCATCATCGTCCCCATCATCCTCATCTATCTCCTCTCCGGACTCATTATCCTCTTCATCATCTTCCTCCACATCATCCCCCACAACAGGCTCAACCCTGAACCCATTCGCCTGGCGAGTCGACCCACCGTTCTCCCTTCTCGACGTCTCAGCCTCTTCCTCGTCAGCCTCACTCTCCTCGTCATCGTCAACATCCACAACCCCATCAGCACCCTCGCTGTGCCCGTTGCTAGTCACAAAGGGACGATCCTCACCGTCAATTTCCCCACTCCCAGGATCATCCTCCTCCTCTTCATCCTCCTCTTCTTCATCATCCGATTCAGGCCTCTCGTTCTCCTCCGCATCCATCTTATCCAAGTACTTAAGCGATTTTATGAGCCCGAAAACCCTAGATCGATAATCCTTGACGCGCGTGACGGGGCACTCGTACAGATCCAGCGAAACGAGCTTCAGCTGCGCGAGAGGAGCTAGATCCTCAATGTACTGAATCCGGTTGTTAGACAGATCGAGGTCGCGAAGGGAGTCGAGGCCAGCCTGTACCAGAAATTCAAGCCCGCCGGCGATTCTGTTGTCGGAGAGGATTAGTTTCTGCAGATTCAGGAGCCGCGGAAACTGCTCCAGCGACGAAACGCCTATGTTAGCTATTGACAGGTGCTGAAGGTTCTGGAACCTCTCCAGAAGACTCGGTGGCGGTAACCGTCCCTGAACGCACTTGACGGCGCCGTCTAGGGTTAAAGACCTAGCGGAGGCGTGGTCTGTCTCTCCGTCAAGAGCCGTCTCCACGGCCCTCTCCCAGATCTCATCCATCAAATACGACCACTCACAATCCTTATATATACAACTGTTACACCAGGAATCTATACGTGTGTTTTCTCCACGATGCTGCGGGAAGAGCTAATTTGAGGTTGGAGCGAATTCAGAAGGAAACCCTAATTTTTTAGGGACTCGAATTCACAACGGTTATCTGTGGCTCAGTGAAGGGATTGGAAACCCTAATTTTGTTTTTAGTGTGGGAATTCAAATATTTGGGAGTTTTCTTGAGGAAACAAACAGAAAAACGCGATGGTTTATGCACTGCGCTCGCGCTCTCTCTCTCTCTCTCTCTCTCTCTTTCTCTTTCTCTCTCTGGCGTGTTGTGTGTAGTGGGAGGGGTGGCCAATCGGGATAAACCTCTCGGGCTAGAGGTCCGGGTCAGCTCTAGGGTTCAAAGGGTGGGCTCGACCGCGTGGTTCTCCTTGTTGGGCGACCTATCACGGCCGTTAGATTGGGAGAGTGGAGGATCCATGACGTGGTAGTAATGGATGGCTGAGATTGAGTATTTGTGTGTTTGTTTTCGAGAAGGGTGTAGGATGAGCTAAAGCGTGAATCAGACATCTCATATATGACACGTCACCCGTTTTGTAAATATCGGGCTGGCTACGTTATTGCCACTCTGCATGAACGATATTACTTAAATGCCACGCTTCAGTTTCTGTTTGTTAGTGTACGTGGAATGTGGACTGCAAAGGTGGGGCGTGATGGGATCAAGAGATGCTGAAAATCAACCACGGCACTCGCCAAAATACACCCAATAATTTAAGAAAAAGAGTAAAACTTCGCTCGGATTCTTAACTATAAGAATTTATATAAAATAATCATATATAAAATAAAAATATAAAAAATAGATAAAATTATAATTTTTCTTAAAAGTAAAACCTCACTTAGTTCATAATCATTGCTCAATATAAACACTTCGTCCTACTTCGAGTGAAAAATGATGCTGCCTTTCACTATTAAGGATGTGTTTAGATTGGTGTTGGAGAAGATAGTAGTTCGTTTGAATTTCTTAAACGCTTCATTCTTATGTTTGGTAACATTTTTATACTGTAAACGTTCTGTCTTTAATCCATGTTTACTAAAAGTTAAAAATTTTAGTTTTTTCGTTCACTTTTTTACGTTGGATTAAACTTTATGTTCTATGTACCAATTATGTCTTTCATTATTTATATGTTTATTTTTTTTTATAATATTTTTTTCTAATACTCTCTTATATATATTATTATGTTTATTGTTATTTCTTTTTTGTATAGAATATTTATTTTACTTTATATTATGATTCTATTAATTCTATTAGAGTACTAAAGAATATTAAAAGTACTAAAAAAATATTGAAATTTATTTAAATATTTAAAATAAAATTTTAAGATAACATCAAATAATTATTTAAATTCATATCATTTTCTGTAATTTTTTATCTAAAAGTGATTTTAAATAATGTAATCCAAACAATATTTAGTTTACTATAATCCATTTTTAATAAGAATTACCAAACATAAATCACGTTAATACTAACTTATTTTTTATCAAAATTAATTCTATAAAATTATTTTTATACAAACCTCTGTTTATAAACTAGCTGTAATCTAAACACACACTAACTCCTTCAAATTTTTTGACTTCTTTATTAAATTTTTCGTTTAGAGTTAACGAGTATTATTTACGTATGACATTAATTAATTATGTATCAAAAAAATATTCCAAAAAACAAAACGCCTTGTCCTGTCAACGATACGTTTCCAAAAAGTAGCACAGATAAACTCATCAAAAAAAATTTTAATGACACTTAAATTTTTAATTAATTATAAAAATAGACACATAAATTTATAATAAACCATAAAGTAAGACAAGTAACCATAAATTTCAATAAAATATTGTACCTGCTATTAAATTGGTTGCTATTCTTAGTTCTTTACCTCTTCTTTTCTTTTTTTGTAAAATTTTGATTTGATCGTAGTAAAAGTTACCTCATCAAAATTAATCTTTTTTTAATTATTCTCTCTTTGATCTTCAATATAAATTCTATGTCTCTATTTTTATAATATTCATTTATTAGCGTTGTGAAGATGATCTTGTTAAACTTTAAACTGTTTTTGCTTATCTCATTTACAAACTTTCTAATGTTCTTATATTTGTATTGTCTATCAATTAAATTGGTGAAAATAACACAATTTGAGACTGACTAATTCTTATCCATGCCATCAAATAAAATCTCAATAAAAAAAATTAAAAAGAAGAGGCTATCACTAACTAAAGCTAACAACCACTAAAACAATAGATACAATAACTTATTAAAATTTAGAGAAAAGGACAATTTAGTCCCTGACCTTTTAACCCGTAGACATTTTCGTCCCTGAGCATTGGAAAATACATTTAAATCCCTGACGTTCCTTAAAATAAGACCGATGAGTCCCTCCGTCCATGAGCCACCCTCAGGGCGGACGGAAAACGCTGAGCTGGCTCCCCCTATGCTGACATGGCTCATCGGCGTGCCCACGTGGCAAGTAAGTGAGTTGGATGTTTTGAAAACGGGACACATTAGTCCCTCTAACACAATACGACGCCGTTCTGAAGCCTGCCCTAATATTAAAATTCGTATGGGTCGTTCCTTCATGGTGGCAGCAGGTGTTGAGGAGAAGACTTGTTCAGATTTTGGTAATGGCGACGAAGGGGGCATCATCAACCTCAAGAAGAAGTGTTAGTGGAGTAAGAGAAGAAAAATCCGTTTCAAGCTCAATTCCATGTGGTGTTCATGCTGACCAGCCAAACGACGCCGTCGCCCCTAGGTGCTTTTGTGGAGTTTATGCAATTATGTACAGGTCGAGGACCAGGAGCAACCCTAACAGAATCTTCTTGGGTTGTCCATTCTATAAGGTAAATTTAAAAATTCTGCCTTTGGTTTGATCTGAGATGGATGCTGACAGTAGATGATTTTGGTAATTTTGACAGGGAACTGAACCTCATTGCAAATTTTTTGTTTGGGTCGATGAGCATCTTGCCAGAATAGGAAGCAATTGGTGCATATGTGAGAGCAGACATGTCGATGGGAAACATGTTGAAGTTGTAGAAGAAGAAGAGGAAAAGGAAGATGAGTTGGATCATAGAATGGTTGTTTTGGAGGAGAAGATTATTGCTTTGGAGAAGAAGAAAAACCCATTAGCCTTGTGTATTTGTGTAATGATATTTGCTGTTGTTGTTGCCTTTTATGTAGTTATTGCTTGAGAGATGAACTATAACAATCATGATAGAGAATGGTATGTTGTAGGTTCATGTTATGTATTGAAATATGCCATTTTGGCAAGTTATGAGTTCTGTAATCTAAATGAAACTGGAGTTATAATATCAGTATGTTGAACTTATGTTTTGAGTATGTAAATAAACATGGAAACATTGAGGAATTAAAAGCTGTAGTTGCATACATAATTTAGAGAGATGATGTTATATTGCTAAACAGTTTTCATAAATTTTTCCAAAATAAACAAGTCTCAAGATCATAAACAAGGGAACCATTACTTTTTCTGACAAAACTTCCTCCATGGTAGAAAACAGGCACCACAAACACATCTACCATCTGGAGAAAAAAAAACAGAAATCAACGCTCAACTAACTATACACTCATACATCAATCTCCTACAAAAAAAATAGAAACAGAAATCATCCAAGAACTTTTCTTTGCCCTAGCATTGAATCAAATTTACTGTTACAACGCACATACAGTTTATACCATTACTATCACCATGCACGTACAACAGTTCATACTTTCATAACAATTGAACTACACAATCAACTCACTAAGCAATGCTACTGATTCTTACCTTCTGTAATGAAGACGGCAACTCAGACTGGATTCAGACCGAATGCGCACCGGAACCTTTTCCGTCGGGACGGTGGTTTTTTTGGAGGGAGAAACAGAGTAATCCCGTCTTTGATCTTTAATCTTCCTTAGGGTTTTGTGTAATTCTGTAAAAGCTCTGTGGGTGTAATAGGGATTGCACACAGGGAAAGGAACGATAATGTAAATAAGGGGCAGGCTTCAGAACGGCGTCGTATTGTGTTAGAGGGACTAATGTGTCCCATTTTCAAAACATCCAACTCACTTACTTGCCACGTGGGCACGCTGATGAGCCATGTCAGCATAGGGGGAGCCAGCTCAGCGTTTTCCGTCCGCCCTGAGGGTGGCTCATGGACGGAGGGACTCATCGGTCTTATTTTAAGGAACGTCAGGGATTTAAATGTATTTTCCAATGCTCAGGGACGAAAATGTCCACGGGTTAAAAGGTCAGGGACTAAATTGTCCTTTTCTCTAAAATTTATGGTTACTTGTTTTTACTTTTATGGTTTCTTTTCTTTTTGTGGGAATTTTTTTTTGTTTGTCGATTCATTATAGATTTATGTGTTTATGTTTTATAATTAGTTAGGAATTTAAGTATCTTATTATAAATTTTTTCAAAAAAATTACTTATTTTACATTATTACAGCGTATTATTGACACAATAAAAAAACATTTTATCCGTTAAAATTATTTTTTGACAAATAATCAATTAATAATAGACTTTTTTATTTAAATAAATTAATAGAAGAATCAAATTACTCGATTCCTCTAAATGAATTTTAAAAACGTGATTCCCCTAAATCATATAATATATAAATCGTCCTAAGCTTTTGTGTTTTAAATAATATATGAATCATGTTACCTTGGGACGATTTATGCATGAAATGCAATGCTCAAAAATACATAAATCGTCCCATGCCTTTGTGTTTTACAAAATGTATATAAATCGTCCTAGGCCACCATGAGTTACATTTTTTTATCCTAAAGCTCATTGTCCTAGCATGATTTATGTGTAACTAGTCACCCTTCAAGACCCTAGCACGATTTATGTATTACTATGGTAAGGCACATTAGGGTGGGACAATTTACATTCAAAAACACAAAGCTCATGATTATGGAATAATTTATGTGCTAAAAGAGGTTATAAATAAAGGAGAACCATGAATATCGATCAATAGTGAAGTTGAGAGTTTTAGAAAGATGGCTCAGAATGTGTTTTTGTAGTTCATTACCAGAGAAAAATTGATGAAAAAGTAAGGGGTATAACGTTCAGTAGTAAAAAGTAGGTCAGAGTGTTCGTAAATCTTTCAATAAATTTAGAGGATTTACAAAATAGTTATATAAAATCTTTTATTTTTTATTTGGTTTTATTCATATGAATTTTATTTATTTATTATCGTAATTTTATTTACTTCTATAATATACTATTTCGTAAATCCTCTAAACTCGTTGAAGGATTTACGAACACTCTGACCTACTTTTTACTATTGAACGTTACATCCTTACTTTTTCATCAATTTTTCTCAGGTAATGAACTATAAAAACACATTCTCAGCCATCTTCCTAAAACTCTCAACTTAACTATGGATCGATATTCATGGTTCTCCTTTATTTATAACCTCTTTTAGCACATAAATTATTCCATAGCCATGAGCTTTGTGATTTTGAATGTAAATTGTCCCAGCATAATGTGCCTTACCATAATAATACATAAATCGTGCTAGGGTCTTGAGGGGTGACTAGTTACATATAAATCGTGCTAGGGAAATGAGTTTTAGGATAAAAAAATATAACCCATGGTGACCTAGGACAATTTATATACATTTTGTAAAATACAAAGGCCTGGGACGATTTATGTGTTTTTGAGCATTGCATTTCATACATAAATCGTCCCAGGGTAACATGATTCATATATTATTTAAAACACAAAAGCCTAGGACGATTTATATATTATATGATTTAGGGGAATCACGTTTTTAAAATCCATTTAGGGGAATCGAGTAATTTAATTCTTCTCTTAATTTATTTGTTGAGTTAAGAAATTAACTAAATTAATTAGTGATGACAAACATTATTTTTGAGCAAAATAAATAATTAGTGTTGATTAATTAAATATACTTATTAACTAATTGTTTATTGTTGCAGGCCAAATGTTAAAAGCCCAAATGGAATGAAAGGCATTCAGCAAAGAATATTGGGCTGAAAGCAAAATAAAGAGCCAAATCAAAAGCAAAGGAAGAAACCAAAGAAATTAAATCGGGCCAAGCATACTAATACCCGATCCAAGCCCAATCTGGTTTCAGAAATACAAATCCCTCTCTTTTGCTTAACCAAAAGCAACGTTCCTCTCTTCTCTAATCAAGTCACATCAAGACTTCAGAAAAGTAAGAAAGAGAAAGAGAGAAAAAGGTTTCTCCATAAGCCAATAACCAAAGAAGCAAGAGAGAGAGAGAGTTGAAGCTTGAAGCACAGAAGCTAAAACAGAAATCCCAAGCTAAATCAAGCTTAAGAAAGGTAATCCATCTCATCTTGCATGCATCAAATCTTCATCCCTTCTTCCCAACTCTCTGCTATATCCGAAAATGGCACTCAAGGGAAAGTTGGTCTCTGCCCTATTCTACTTCACATCTACGGTCACAAGTGATACTTGGGGACCAAGTAGTTTTTCAATGGCTAAGATCAAAGTTGACCATAAGAAGATTTCTATTGTTACTGTTTTGTGGCTTTCGGTCAAGTTGGAGAAGTCAGAAGCAAAGGTTCTACTTTGATGCTTGAGAAAAAAAAAAGTAAGCTTATGGGTTGGTGAAGCTCAAGGCTCAAGGTGTTGTTTATGTCTTGTATCTTGTACCTGTGAGGTATCCCTTTCTTAGTTGGGTTAGCACTAAGTAGTATAGTTAGGTATTAGCATAGCCAATGTCAAGTTAGGTTAGAACTTGAGTGTGAAAGGATTGGGTCAATCCTGTGTTATTGGTGTATGTAATACTGTTAACTATAGTGAAATTCTTCCATAGTTGTGGAGGAGACTGGATGTAGGTTGCTTAGCACAAAGCAACTGAACCAGGATACATGTTGGTGTTAGCTTTTCTTTTCTCTGCTGTGTTCTGTTTTCTGATATTCATGAGACAAAAATAAATTGTCTCATAAATTTCTGCTGCTAAGTTAAAACAGAATCAGAATTGCAAATCTGTTTTAAAAGGGTAACAACAGCAAGTTAAAAGGAAGGCATAGATTCAACCCTCCTTCTCTAAGCCTACCACAACCTTCATTATTTAAATAAAAATGCCTTAATATTATATATAGATAAGATCCGTTAACTCTAGCAACAAAATTTTAACAAATAGGTCAAAAAAATATAATAAAGTTAATAATTAGAGATTGTATTGTTACTCTCCCACCGATGGAGAGCGAATTGTTATTTTAAATAAGAGAAAATATGGGGAGACAATGAATTTAGTGTACAATGTGTACAATAAAAATAAAATTGAAATTATAATCCGTTAATAATTAATTTAATTAATTCTTAATAATTTTGTATTTTAAATTTTAAATAAATAAGGATTTAGTTAGGGAGAAGTTACGTATTCCTCCATTTTACGCATACGCTAATTCGGAATTGGACCTCCACGAGGAACTCCAAAAACTGAAGATCCTCGCGCGGATCCCCTGAGCTCTACCCTGACCTTGTCGCACTCAACATCGTCCCCTCCATCATCGACCACCTCAACTACGACAACACTAACATCGCCATCGACGTTGTTCAGCTCCTCCAGGACCTTACTGACGAGGATGTCCTCGATGACAACGATGAACCGGATAAGGTTTTAATTGATGGTTTGATAGAGAACAGTATTCTCGAGCTCCTGGTGCAGATTCTCCGCCGACTCAATGATTCTGATCCCGATGACTCTATCATAATTTACGCGACGCTCGCAATGATAGAGAATCTTATCGAAGTGAAGCCGGCAGTGGCAGAGTTAGTTTGCGAGAAGACGAAGCTGATGAAGTGGCTGTTCGAGAAGATTAAGGTATGATTATTACAATGAAAATAAATTAACGAGCTTCATAATTGGATGTTCAATTCACTAGGTATGTAGATGGTTATTTTAATTGTTAATTGGATGGTTATTTTGTAGGGATGACAATTTCCCCCGGCGGGGCAGGTATCCACGGGGATTTACCCGCCGGGGAGCAAATATGGGGAACGTTTTTTCCCCGCAGGTGGCGGGGACGGGTACCCGTCTATTAAATGGGGCGGGGGCAGGGGAAGAGGTACCCGCCCCGTGGGTACCCGTATAATACCCACAAATATAAAATTACATAAATACCCATATATATATATATATATATATATTATGTTAAAAGCCCAAATGTTACCCTAGCAGCCACCCTCCTCACTTCAGATTCACTCTCAAACTCTCTCCTTCAACCCAGTAGCCACCTCTTTCTTTTTCTACCTCCAGCTGATGCTTCTCTTCTCCAACAACAGCGTCACCGCCGTCTTCCTCCTACCTCGTCACTTCGCCAGCCACGCCAAGGTTCTCCGCTGCTTACAAGCCTCATCGTTGGTCACCGCTTTCTTCCCTCATTCACATCGTAAATCACCGCACTATCACTCACTGTCGCTGCCTCATCATCGCTGCCTCCTGCTCCTTGCTCGGTCACCATCATTGCAGCCTCCTAATCGGTCTTCCTCATCGCTGCCTCCTCAAGCAGAATCGTCACCGCTACCAGCACAATCGTCGCCTCCAACAGCCTCTTCGCCGCTCATCGTCGCTGTCTGCCGAAGCCTCGTCGTCGCCGTCTGCCGAAACCTCGTCGTCGCCGCATCAATAAGGCCCTTTCTCTTTGTTTAGTTTCTTTTGAGGTTTTTTTTCAACATTTGGGGTTTAGGGTTTGTTCAATATTTTAAATTATTTATCTTCTGTGTTTATATCTTTATTTCTGCAATTATTGTTGAATCTTTATTTGGGAATTCAGAATTTGTTCAATTGCTAATGTTCTGTATTTGAAATTGTTTGAAATTGTTAATCTTCTGAGTTTTATTTCTGTCTGGACAATTGTTGTTGAATTTTGATTTGAAAATTTAGGATTTGCTCAATTGTTGATGTTCTGTGCTTGAAATTATTTATTGTTCTGTGTTTGAGATTGTTAATTGGTAAAATCCGTGGATATCCGCGGATATCCAGATCCCCGGCGGATACGGGGTCCCCCTATTATTTTGTTTGATTCCATTTAAGTATATACAATTAACAAATGCCGGATGGTCATTTCACTAGGTAGTCGGATGATTATTATAATAACTACGTAGATGGTTGTTTGATGGCCGGTGAAGGAGTTTCTAATGCCGGAGAGGTGGAATGATTGATGAGAGTAGGGTAGCAGATGATTTGGGGAGGGTGTTTGGGTAAATTTCTTTGGTAAATTAGGATTAAGATGGTTAATTTTTTGAAATAACAGTTTGCTCTTTTTTTTTTCTTTGTATTGAGTCAAATTCAAAACTCATTGTACATATTGTCAAGATTCCTCATTATCTCCCTAACGGAATTCTTTTAGCAATCAGTGGGTAATACCAGCCTCCAAACAACCTTAAGCATATTATAAAATATATTGAAAAAATGAAGGGGTAATATTGGAAGTAGAGAGAACGAATTAGTTTTCTCTCTATTTTCTTTCCAATGTTGGAGAGAAAAAAATTGGTGGGTCCCACTAATTTTTTTCATCTCTTTTCCTTCCTCTCTAATTTCTCTTCTCAACCAAATAATGAAAAATAATCATTTTCTTCCATTTTTCCTTCAAACAAACATAGCCTAGTGACACTTTCACCACTAATATTATTACTTCACTATTTTACTCTCATATATGTTTTTCTAACTTTCTTACCATTCATTAACACTATGTTTGGATGTATGATAGAAAATGAGAGAAAAGAAAATGAATGAAAAGAAAATGAGAGGAAATAAAAAAAAAAGTAAAATTCTTTGTATATTGTTTGGATGAAGACAAAATGGAAGGAAAGAAAATAAAAATTTTTTCTCTTGTTTGAATATAAAGAAAAGTAAGAAGAGAGAAAATTATCATGGAGTAAAATTACCTTATTACCCTTACATATATTATATACATATTATAATATACTAATGTATTTAAATTATTTTTCTAATACAAAAAAATTATCCAAATTATTTTTCAAAATTTTAAATGTCATAAATGAAAAGATATATCTTTATTTTTCAAACACATACAAATTAATAACTGTGTAAAAGAATAAAAATTACTCTTAGGTTACGTTATTAATTTCTTTAATTATATTGCAACGAAAATGTCACTAGATCGTCTTCCTAAAAATAAAATAGTAACATTAAAAGTTGTTAGCGTTTCTTTCTTACTACAAGCGACGAAAAATCATATACAATTCTTATAACCATATAATAAAACACCAAAAGAATAACAACGACCAGCACTCCAGAAGAGTAATATTTAAACACCACACGCCAGTACCAAAAATGGTAATTCTTCATATTTAGAGTCACCAGCGTATGCCTACTTCCCAAAAAATTAATTCCACATAGCTAGAGTCATCTATACATATCTACTTCCAAAAAATAATATTTTTTCTAGTTAAAGATATTAACACATGATCTATTTTTGCTTGTACTAAGCAGTATACTTGTTCACAAACATCTTCAAGTATTATGATCCCTGCACAAGCATACACAACAAATAAAAATTACTTAACATAAAGAGTGGATCATAATAAATTATTTTTTCAATATTTTTCAATTCAAAGAATGATATCAATGAATAGTAATTTGTAACCATGTCTTAAAATAAATAAAACATAGAATGATATCTTGGTCAAACACATGGACATATACTCATAGATTACGGTAATAAAAATATAATAATCAATTGTTAAAAACAATAACCTCAAATTTCACATAAATTAAGTCCTTCATACCTGTAATGGTGAATATTTTCTAGAAGTACTATATCTCCTAGGCAAACACCAGCAGCAGTCATGAAATGAAAAAGAGCATCTAGTCGCAGTTCAGGTGGGATACAAAAATTTGGCGCTTTTGCTGCTCATTTTCACATAAGAATTGATAATATTGCATCCGATATGAACCTATCAAACCCAATTCAATCAACAACTCAACATATTCCATACATTTGATTCGCTATAAAGGCGAGGCCTACTCTGTTGCATTATAGCTAACCCTTTTTCAGCAATTGTAACTTGTCTTTCAATTAATGAGACTTATTTTTCAACAACCAAAACTTGCTTTTCAACAACAGAAGCTTGTCGTGAGTCACTTATCACGAACTCGTAAACGCCAAACTCGATTCTAAACTCACTGTCATAAATGATAAACAAAAAATGTAAATCACATGATATATTAATCAATGCAATGGTTTAGCAACAAAATTTAGTGGGCTTAGCTATTTAAACATTAGTAATGCCTAAACCATGTGTACATATTCTATAAACTCTGCAAACTGTTTAGTCCATGTTGAGAACACTATACTTTTTTTTAGGTTGCCAAGCTATTTGGATTATTATAGAAATTTTTTCTATGACATATATAAAATACTATACTTTTTTTTATGTCCCAAGCTATTTGGATTATTATAGGTATTTTTCCTATGACATATACAACAGACAGACAAATTATAGAATCAATTTTTATGATATCTCCAATTTAATACTTACTATCTAAAATAATTGTAATTGTCATGGTTTATCCACTACCAATCTTTGATTAAACTAATTTAATTCTGATTCATGTTAATTTTCTAAATATGTACAATGGAAAATTTATCCAAATGATCTTTTTTTTTTAGTTTTAAAGCATGTATTCCAAAACACAAATGTGGAGTTCAAAGAAAAAAGTGAATACAAGTCAAGAAAAGAGTGGAATCAAAGGCAATAATTGAAAACTATAGATGGATAAAGTGGGGAAAGTGATTATATTAGCTTCTTAAGGAGTACAGGTGATGAAAGAACACAACTAAAAAAATTCAATTCAATGTATTACGTTTGAGAAATAATTTGGTCTTGTGTTGTGTGTATTGTGTACTTATTTATTAGTTTTACGTTTAGATTTAATATGTACTTTGTGGTTGATTTTGGTCTTTGATGGCAATGTCAAAGCGGATTAAATTTAATCACTTGACATTAGAACTATGTACTCCAAGAGTCGAGTTTTTCACTACTGATCTAAAAAAAATCTTTTTTTAGTTTTATAAAAAAAATTATCTATAGAGCAAGTACCTGATACACTAAGCAAATGATGCATGAACTAAAGTGGAGTTTGTAGAATCCTTTTGGTTCTTATATTCAATCATAGATAATCTTTTAGTGGAATTTTTAGAAAACCTTATATTCAAAGTCGAACAATCAGAGCATAAAACCAAATTGTATAAGAGCATCTCCTAACCTTGGACTTAGTTACTTTAATTGTATAATATTATCATAAATTATAAATAAAAAAAGACCTTATGATCTTCATCTTGTGATATGCTTACCATATCTTTATTACTCTGTTATTACTAATTATAATACTGAATAAAAATGTGAAATATTACATGATTAATATTTTTTATTAATATTAATTAATATTTTAAGTTAATATTTTTCATCAAATTCTAATGCATTAAAAATCTTTTTTTGGACCAAACATAAACTGACAGCGAAATATAAAGTTGAATATAGTTAGATTTTTCAATTAGGATGAAAGACTAATTTAAAAACAGAGAAGAAAGCATGGATTAATTTTTCACTACAAAGATAAGAATCATACATAGAACATAAAATCAGAACAATATCTCAGTTGAAAAATAAAAGAATACAAAATATGGACCGTGATGAATTTTGCATTTCGTTTATGAAAAAAACTCTGACTACAATGAAAAAAGAACGCACATTTGGCTTGAGGATGCAGGGATGAAGATGCCGTGGAGCTGTCACCACAATGACGAAGCTGCTGTAGCAATGCCAACGACGTTAGGAAGCTCTGGTTACGCTGTTGAATATGACTGCAAAACGGAAAAGGAGAAGAGACGTGTTTTTATTTTTTCAAAGAGTGAATTAGGATTTTGATCTGTTACTAAAAGGGTAAATATATACTTTTACCCATCTTTACATTTCAGTCCCAATTTTCTTCGCATCTTTGGGGAGAAAAAATTAAACTGGCTCCACATACATTTTTTTTGTTTTCCATATAATTTTTACTGCTGATCCAAACAGAGAAAAATTAAGTTTTTCATCCATTTTCTTCTCCCCATTTTCTTTCCTTACAAATTATTTTGAACCAAACAAAGTGTAAGTTAATTAATAACTTTTAATTTTGACTTTATGCCTAAAATTACTAATATATTCCTAAGTACTCTAGTTTTACCGTTTAACCTGATTTACTGTCAAAATGTTATCGGGTTAATCCTAATATTTTTATATGACCAAATTATTCATAATACTTTTAGTTAATGCCAATTCTACTCTTAGAGACCTAAAAAATCATTTTATCTTTTATTAATTTATTTACTTATTCTAGTTACCGTTTTTTACCGTTTTACTTCTAATTTTTACTAAAACTTTTATTTAGGCTCAAAATTTTATTGTAATTATAATTTTGACTAAATTAATTTACATAATTACTAATTTATCCTTGATGACACTAAGTTCAGAATTTTGCTTATCTTTCAATTAAATTATATTTTTAACCCTCTTTTTACCCAAAAATAACCATAACACCCTTTCTACTTTTACGCCTTTATTTCATAGGATTAAAATCAGTTTTCTAATATCTTTGTAACTCTTGTACACGCGACTTTCATGATCATTTTATGGCTGAATTTCCAGGGATGCAATTTGTCATTTGTATCCACTTTTGGGACTTTTAAGGCTTGAAACTTGAATCCCAAGTGCTCCAAATAATTTCAGTAGTTTTATACAATTTTCAGAGGCAAATAAACTTCATATATTAATCAAATAATAGTCCAAAAATAAAGAAGCATCACTGAATTTTTAGAATTAAGAATCAAGTACAGAATCACCATAAGTGGCTCATATAAACACCGAAAACAAGCACAAATATACTCTAACTAATCTTAACCCTTATCTCTCATGTTATTCAGTTATTAAACCTTTCACACACTCTAGAAAATGTGCACACAAGGGCAGGAGCACAGCTGGGTGATGGTGCAGTTTTGTTTTTGGCCGAAAGTATTGCAAAAACATCTAAATTCAACCACTTTGAGCTCGAATCTCTCTAACTGCTTAGGCGTACTCCATGGGTACTTCAAGAGAAATTTTCTATACATGAAGGAGAATAAAAATTCATCATGGCTACTATTTTTTTAGGGAAAGGAGAAATAACAAGAGTTTACCTAACCAAAATTTCTTATAAACCCAATAATTAGCGAAAACGGGCAAGAGTTTGTGTTTGTATGGATTGAGTACGTGAAAAATACATGAAGAACAATAGAAGAAGATTTGAAATAGGGGCTGGGACGGAGAAAACAAGTACAAGAATTTTCTCTCTTTCTCTCTCAAGATTTCGGTTAAAAGAGTGTAAAAATGTGTAAAGCATTTTGTGAATGTTATGGCCAATACTTCCTTAAATAAAAAATCAAAGTCTTCCTGAATTTATGATGGTAAAAGAGGCTGAATTTCGTGGTCAAGGATTGGAATTTAATGAAGAAGGGCGTGAAAACGAGAAAGCTTGGTCAGCGCTTGCGTGTCGAGCTTATCCACAGTTAACTGCAATTAGTTACTCGAGGTTAAAAACACAGCAGAGAAGGGTAAAAAGCTGAGATAGTCTTGGTCCAGAAGCTGAGAAGGAGAGACAAGTTACTTGAGTGACAAGTAAGAAGATTTTGGGTCTTTAGGAGTCGTTTGCGGAATACTAGTCAGAAATTCAATTCAAAGTAAATTTTATCGTGTGGTAAAATAATTAATGGCTAAGATTTATTCTTAAAAAAATAAATCATGAATGGATTGCTAGTATTAATCTTGGGACATAATTACCAAGGTAGAAATTATTTTTACCATTGATTTCAAAGTTTTTGGTTACAAGAGTTTTTTTGGCGTATGCAAAACCGTCACTAAAAGTAAATTTCTGCCTCAAAAGTCTCTAGTGAGAAAAATAAACCAATAGTAGGCTAATATTTATTATTTACTAGTCAAACTTGACTTAGGGGGATTAATTACCCTCATAAAGTCAATTTTGACTTTATTAATGATATTTTTCTATTTAATTTTTTCTTTTTTTCTTTTTTTTTTTAACCGTTGGGCCAGCCTCACTATTTCTTATTGGACTGTGATTCGAAATTTTGTGAAATAAATTTTAAAATAGCTAAAAAAATCTATTTACTGAAAATCGGGTTCTTACAGTAACAATGTCGATCATTACGGGAACAAGGTTCATGGTGAAAGTGGCGGAAGAAGGAGGGAAGGAAGAAGCGAGAACTGCCATGCTGTGTGGCGTTGTGAGGTTCATGGCGACGGTGGCAGAAGAAGGAGGGAAGGAAGAAGCGAGAACCGCCATGCTGTGCGGCGTTGTGACCTTGATCTTGCGGTCGAGGTTGTGGTAGGCGAGAATGGAGTGGATATTCTGCATGGTTTTGAACAATGCATTGCCGTCGAGGTGGTTGCAGCGACACCGATGAAGATGCGGCGGCGAGAGGAGGAACGGAGATCGCTCGATTACAGAGGAACAACGATGGTGTTAGGGAGCTTGTCGGCCGGAGGGTTACAACAGCGCAGGTGAGGCTGCGGCGGCGAGAGGGGACTAGAGATTAGGAGGATATGACGATATTAGGAGTAACCGTCCATAGTGTGAATAGGTTTAATTGGTAATTCTAATTTTTTAAATTTCAAAATATGGTAATTTGATAATTAATTAAAAATTTGATTTTTAATTATAATGTACCTTCATTTTTTAAACTATTATTTATATTGTTCATACTTGTTATTATTTTTCTATACTCTCTCTCGTTTGGAGACCAAATTTACTAGAGCATAACTTTTAATATCACGGACGAAATTACAACTTTTTTATATCTATAATTACAACTTTACCTGTAGCAATTTCTGTCCAACACGTTCAATTAGAAACCATTACATCTACATCTTGTAGCGATTTTTATAGATATAAAAAATTTGTGCTTTTATTCATTTATTTAATCTCTTAAAAAAAAATCAAGAACAGAAAACAATTCGTTTTCTTTTTTGATAAATAAATAGGGACATTTGAGAGAAAAATTATGGAAAAAGTTAATATTACAAATCTATTTCTATATGTTTTTGGAAAAAGCAAATATATTCATTTATAAAATATAAAACAATAACCACTATAAAAATTCTTATAAGATTTTTCTATTACACAATTTTTAAAGTGTGATAAATTATATTGTGATTATTATTTGTTAGATCTAAAAATTTAACGACAATTAAATAAAAAATATACTAATGTGTACACAAAGGATGTAGGTATATTTAAAAAGATTCGCCCACCAAGTGTCAGTTTTACCAAGGAGGCAAAGAGCTGTCTAGCTGAACCTTATAAGGAAGCCATCGTGATCAAGGTGCTGGATAAGCATTATGGCTACACGGCTCTCATGCATAAGCTTCGGATAGTATGGCGCATCAAAGGAGGGTTTGATTTGTTGGATGTGGGGTTTGGGTATTTTTTGGTTAAATTTGATGTTGTTGCGGATCGTGAGAAAGTCATTCTTGGTGGCCCGTGGTTGATAGACGGTCACTATGTTGCAGTAAAGCCATGGGATGTGAATTTTAGGCCATGCGAAAAATCCTTTCGATCAACGCTGGTATGGATTCGAGTCTCGGGACTTCCAATTTGGTGCTACCAGGAACAAGCAATGCTGCGAATTGCTTCTGCAATAGGGGTTCCGGTAAAAGTAGATTTGGCCACTAAGCTTGCAGAAAGAGGAAAATATGCCCGAGCTTCTGTTCAAATTATTCTTGGGTTGCCTGTAATCAAACATATTATAGTGGAGGGTGTGACTCATGAAGTGGAGTACGAGAGTTTAGAGTTGATTTGTGCTACTTGTACACGGTATGGGCATGATAAATCGTTGTGCATGGAGAAGGAGTTCTTGGAAGGAAACAGAAATTCCTTTGGTGAAGGAAAAAATAATGAAGCTCCGACACTAGTGCCACACAACAATCATGAGCTTCATAAAGAGACTGAATCAAAAGCTCGTGATTTGGGTGAGAATTCTCGTAATTTGGGTGAGAAATTAGGAGTTGTTAAAGGGAAGGATGTGGTTACGGAATCATTGGCTCCTCACGTGTCTGATGGTCATGTTAATGAGGCATGCATGGATGATGGAGAGGGCTGACAACAAGTACTGCGTAAGGAAAAATTCACAATGGGCCAGTCATCAGGTTTGAAGGACCAAGATGGAAAGCAGCACAAGTATGGTTCGAGAAGGGTTCCAAGGCCCAATTTGCATGGTGATGGAGGCAAATCAATTGGCATTAGGATGGGGAAGCGAGAAAAACATGAAATTGCGCCATCTTCATCGCGCAGAACTCCTGCACGTCGTGGAATTTCTCTACGGAAGTGTCCTCAGCCTTCCTCCCTGCAGAACTCGCCAGTTGATAAAAATGGTGGTACAACGGAGAAAACCTTATTAGATGAAAGTATGGCAGGTGCAGTGTTAGGGGGTCCGAAGGTAGCAATTATTGAGGATCAGAGTGTGCCAGCACCGCAGGACAAACCACCTATTGAGGTTGGTAATTCTGTTTAGAGTTTATGTTCTTATTTATTCTGTCCCTATTATTTATGGATAGTTTAAATATGATTGTTTGGAATATTAGGGGTGCTTCTAATAAGTTAGCCCAGGTGCATTGTAAGGAACTTGTAAGAAAATTTAGACCTATTTTCTTTATTGTAGTTGAAACTAACTCCCCTTTTCAGTATTTAAAATTATTTTGGGAAAGGTTGGGGTATCACTCTGTTGGTATAGTAGAAGTAGAGGGGCATAAGGGAGGTATTTGGTTTCTATCCTTTATGAAGGGTGTTTGTTGTAAGTTCATTGATGCTTTTGATCAGGGTGTTACTGTTGAGGTTCAATTTGATAATTTAATTTGGAGGTGTAGTGATATTTATGGCAGTCCTCAATTTAATAAAATGGTTCTCCTTTGGGATTATCTTGTTGCACAATCTATGATTTTTCAGGGACCTTGGATTGTTCTTGGTGATTTTAATGAAGTCAAATTTTCTCATGAATCTAAGGGCTGTCAATTTTCTCATCAAAGAGCAGACATGTTTACTACTTCATTAGGGAATAGTGGTTTGTTTGATCTGAAGACTATTGGGAGGCGATTTTCTTGGTACAGAAGGGTAAAAAATTATGTTGACGTGGCAAAAAAGCTTGATCGAGTCTGTATAAATAGTAGTTGGTTATCTATCTTTCCAGAGGCTTATGCAGAAGTTTTAAATAGTCTTCAGTTTGATCATTGCCCTATTCTGGTGTGTTGTAAAGGTCGTCCTCAGCCTAAAGAGAATCGACCTTTCCGATTTGTTGCTGCTTGGGCTACTCATCCTGGGTATAGGGATATTGTGAATCAGTCATGGTGGTCTGGTAATAGAGGGATTCATGGCAAGCTTTCGGAAGTACAGAAGAATTCACTAGAGTTTAACTCGAAGGTATTTGGTAACATTTTTGTTAAGAAATGTGAATTAGAGCAGCAGATTCATTATTTACAAAAGCGGTTGGAAATGGTGGATAGTATTTATTTGCGTCAGAAAGAACAACAGTTACTTGATGATTATAATAATACTCTAGTGCAAGAAGAGCTCCTCTGATTCCAAAAGTCCAGAGAGCAGTGGGTAAGGTTCGGGGATAGGAATACAAGATTCTTTCATATTCAAACTCTTGCCCGAAGGAAGCATAATAAGATTCATGGTCTTTTTCTCAAGGATGGAGTGTGGGAAACTGATCCAGAGGTTCTGAGTCAAGAAGCAGAGTCTTTCTATAAAAGCTTATTCTGTCATTTGGATGATGTTGATTTGGGTTGCCTTGGTGATGTGCCTCTTCCTTCTCTGAATGTGGAAGCTTGCAATAATCTTATGGCACCAGTTACTATGGAGGAAGTCAGAACAGCTGTTTTTCACATGAACTCTTTTAAAGCTCCGGGTCCTGATGGGTTTCATGCTTTCTTCTTCAAAGAATATTGGGAGATCATTGGTCTTGATGTTTGGAAGATGGTTAAGCAGGCATTCTCCGGTGTTACTCTTGATCCGAGAATATTGGAGACTTTACTGGTTCTTATTCCAAAGGTTGAATCACCGGTATCTATGAAAGATTTCAGACCGATTAGTCTCTGCAATGTAGTTTACAAGATCATCACGAAGGTCCTTGTTAATAGGCTTCGTCCTCATCTTGCGGAGATTGTTGGCCCGCTTCAAGGAGGATTTATTCCAGGACGAGGAACTCCTAACAACATCATTATTGCTCAAGAAGTTCTCCACTTTATGAAGAAGACTAAATCAAAGAAAGGCACATTGGCCTTTAAGATTGATCTGGAGAAAGCTTATGACAGAGTTGATTGGAGGTTTTTAGCTCATACCCTAAAGAGCTTTGGTTTTCCTATTCCTACAGTTAATTTGATTATGAATTGTGTCACTGCTTCTTCCTTATCTATTCTTTGGAATGAGAATCATCTGAATGGCTTTACTCCTAGTCGAGGTCTTAGACAAGGAGACCCTATGTCACCCTATCTTTTTGTACTATGTATGAAGCGATTGGCATGCTTTATTAGTCATAAGGTTGATTTGGGCTTGTGGGAGCCGGTTGCTATTTCTAGAGGGGGACCAAGAATATCCCACTTAATGTTTGCGGATGACTTGCTTCTATTCTGTAAAGCTACAAAGGGACAAGTGCAAAAGGTGATTTTGGTTTTAGAGTCTTTTTGCAAAGCATCTGGGATGAAGATTAATGTGGAGAAGTCTAAAGCGCTTTGCTCCAAGAATGTCTCTGCAACAAGGAAAGAGGTTTTCACTAGGGTATCCTCTATCAGATTTGTCCAGGACTTGGGCAAGTATCTTGGAGTTACCCTTAGCCATTCTAGGGTAACTTGTTCAGCTTTCAATGGTGTCCTGGATAAGATTCGGAGTAGGCTAGCAAGCTGGAAAGGGAATTTACTCAATCGGGCTGGTAGACTCTGCTTAGTTAATTCTGTTGCAGCTGCTATTCCCACGTACCAGATGCATGTCTCTATTTTTCCCAAAGGAATCATGAGTAAATTGGAGTCTATGAGGAATTTTCTTTGGAAAGGACAAGTTGATGGAAGAGGATTGAATCTCATTAGTTGGAAGGTACTGGTTACTCCAAAAAAATATGGAGGTTTGGGGGTTAGAGATCCTTATTGTGTAAATATTGCTCTTCTTGGGAAGCTAGTTTGGACTTTTTTTCAGCAGCCAAACAAGCTATGGGTCCAATTGTTGGATGCCAAATACCGATCATCTCTATATGACTGTTTTAGTTATCCTAAGAACAAGGACTCTCCCATTTGGAGGTGTCTTTGCAAGGCTTGGGAAGTGTTGAAAGATGGGTTTGCTTGGTGTATTGGAGATTTGAACCAGAATTTTTGGTTTTCTAGCTGGAGGAGAGAAGGACGATTATCTAATGAGATGGATTATGTTCACATTTCTGATTCGAATCTCCGGATACAGGATATTTGGTCGGTTGGTAGGTGGCATTTGGATACTCTTTATTCTCCTTTATCTCAAAATCTAAAAGGTAATATTCTCTCTTACAATTCAGATGAACAAGCAGGTCCAGAAGTGGGTTGGTATTGGAGTGGGTCTGCTGCCAAA
>NC_029789.2:10206775-10219498 GCF_000816755.2 Arachis ipaensis | reverse complement strand
TTTGGCGTCAGCTTGTTCCGGAAAAGCATAAGTTTTTGGCTTGGTTGTGTCTTAAGGAGGCTCTTCCTACTGCAAGTTTTCGCTTTAGAAGAGGGATGTCGTCATCAAATAGGTGTCCAAGATGTCTTTCTAGCCAGGAATCGGTTTTACATTGTATTCGGGATTGTCCAAAAGCTCAGCTTGTCTAGCATAGGTTGGATATTTCTTGTCATCCTTTGGATTTGAAAAACTGGTTCTTGTATCATAGCAGAGAGCATTCATTCAAGTTCTTTTCTGGACTTTGGTGGATATGGCGAGCAAGGAATAATGACATCTTTAATCCTCATGAAACTTGGCCTCCGGAAAAAGTGATTTGTCTGGCATTATCTTCAGAAAAAGAGCTTAGGAATATTTTTGAATTACAACGTATGTCCCTTCCCTATACTCTAAATGGTTTTTGGAATCCCCCATCCATTGGTACTTTTAAGATTAATTGTGATGCTAGTTATTTTGGTTCGGGTGATAGTGTTGGTTTTGCTTGTGTTATTAGAGATTGTAATGGGAGTTGGCAAATGGGGTGTTTGGGAATGATTGAGAGTAATAGTATTCTTCAAGGAGAATTGTTTGTCATTTGGAGAGGATATCTCTTAGCTTAGGATGTAGGTCAACGAGATGTTATTTGTGAGACAGATTGTGTGGAAGCATTTAATCTTGTTACTCAAGATGGTTTTGGGCTTATTGATCCATTGGTGCTCAAAATAAGAGATATCATGCATTGGAATCGGCGTGTTGACTTTCGTTTGATTATGAGAGATGCAAACACGGTGGCAGATACTATGGCAAAGATGGCGATGAAGTTACAACTTTCACATGTGGAACTTCTTTCACCTTGGAAGGAATTTAAGAGTAGTCTTAAACAAGACTGTCCTTCTATTTAAACAGTTCCTTGTTTTGTTTGTTTTGTTTTTCTTTGTTTAGTTTATTTCAGTCACAAAAAAAATATTCAAACAACTAACCTTTTATATTTCTAAATAAATATTTGCATATATTTTTTTCAAAATAAAAATTTACATACAATTATCTTCATGTAAAATTATTAATTAAAATTTTTTAAATAATTTAATATATTTAACTAAATTACTATTTAACAATCTCAACTAATGACTTCATATAAAAACATCTGCCTATAAGTTTTCACTATTTCTTAATGTTTTCCTTTGCCATAAAAGAACACACTGCTAAATAGAATTAGAAGAAAAGAAAGCCTTTGCGAGATAATTGTTGATGACAGCATTGACAAATTCTCTCCGGGAATATTGTCATATATACACTGTCAGTGTCGTGCAAATTAGTTTGCATGTGATCAAATCTATTTTTGGTCTACACACAACATACATCTACATCTACATCTACATCTACATCTACTATTTATCATTGCTTTGCGGCTATACTATTTACTATTTAGTATTTAGCACTACTTTTACTGTCTCTGCAATTATTCCAGAGTTTTGACAGTATTCGCAATTACATTGCAACTAGAAGTAAGAGGAATGGATGATATGGCAATAATCACACCGTTCACAACCCAAAAACAAAAACAAACCAAATGGCACACTATACACAATACTATACTCTGAATAAACAATCACATTTGTTTACCTACTAGGTTAGGTGTTGGCACAAAAAATCCGATTCAATAAAAACCATGTCCATTTAGATTAACTATTCCTCAGTTCTCCGGATAACCTGGCATTGTCTTAGGTGACTGCGCTAATCGAACATTCACGTGTCCAGATGAAGGGGAAGCTGAAAACTGCCTCATAACAGAGCTTGCACTTGAACCAGGAGGACTGTAAAGTTGGCTTGGGTTTAGAGAATTGGCACTGGCAGTGCCATTTGTGTCCTCTGCCATCTTTTCAGTGTGGGGGTGGTTACTCTCTGATCTGTCGATATCCATTCCTTGCAAAACATTAGGATGACTGTTTGTCCCACTGGGAAGCTGGGATTGCCAATAAGTTGACTGTTGATTCTGTGTGGGATGGTTGGCGGCACGGGCATTGCTTTTAACTTCGGCCTCATCCTTCCCTCTGGGCTGTTGCACAGTGACTGAGACCTCAGTCGGTTTGTTAGGTTTGATTTCTGGCAACTTCTCTGTGTCCAAAGTGGCCTCTATTGCATCAACCTTAGCTGTTGTGGAGCGACCAGAAGCAATTACGGTCATGGGAAATGCTCTCTCTGGAGGCACAGCCGGGGTGTAATTTGATGGAAGCAAATCATCCCAATTCTCCAGTAGTTCCTTGTACACTTTACGTAGAGTGACTTCAGTAAGGCCAGTTACCTTGCAAATTTCAGCCTGAGTTTTACGTTTGTCTTCGAGTTGGCAAGCCAAATATATAGCAGCAGCTGAAATGCTAATTGGATTCCTACGAGTGCAGAAGCATTTGTTGATCACAACCTCTCCTATGTGAGTAGCCAGTTCCTAAAATTCAACATTGAACATGTTCTCAGAATTTCATAATATAAAAACATAACAAGAGTGATTTCATTTCCATTTTAGGATACATTACAAAGTCACTACTAACTACCAAAACCTAATCCCAAGGCACCTAACCATGTTACTCAGTGTGCAGCCAAACAAAAACCACCAGTACCCAAACTTTGTTCTGCCATACGCACATAAAATTACATCCTATGCATGATATAAATCCCAATGCTCGACAACATAATAAAAGCATTGAAAATTTAGACCAAGCAAATGTAGCAGCAACTATGTGAATGTGATACGAGAGCCGTCTTAGAACTGCACAACCCGCCATAGAGCAGTTGATCATTGCTGAATGTAAAATCACAGCATAATTGATAATTAAAAGATTTTTATTTGCACATACATTTTCAGAACAAAATTAGGATGGTGATGTCAACTTTCAAATTGATTACGCAGAAATTGATGTCTTTGTTAAATTTCTGATCATTGATAAGGAATTGCAAACATGATGCACCATCTAGAACACAACAACACTTGAATATACATGACATGGGCATAAAGATATAGACTGCGTTCACAAACCCATAAAGCACATTGGTTGACCGCAGAACAAAAACAAATCACACGATTAAAAAAACACATAAACAGAAACTTAAATATACATATAGCAATATCATCCCAGAAGTAAAATAACAAGATCCATGAAACAGTCAACTATAAATTAAAACATATTTTCAGATACCTGAGCAGATTTGTTGAGCTGTAGGAGCGTGCAAAATCTTGGCATATGGACTGATATGGAATTGCTGTTAATAGGTTGACTTAGCTGTAAAGCTTCTCCCAGAATCTTCATATACTTCCCAATTTCCTTTTGTGGTACATTAGCTGCTATTGAAATTTCCTGCAATACCACAAGAGAAGCAATATCAGACGGCTAAAGAATACAAATATGCAGTAAACAAACCAGAACTGGTCGAAGTTAGCTACGTTAAAGTAGAAACAAAGAAATCATACATCCCTAAGAAAAGTATCAAGCTAACAGCATTAGCCTCGGTAGAGACAGTGCTTTTACATATATATTCGTTAAGAAGACTGAAATATTTGTCAGTACTAACTATATTGAGTAGAATAACTGAAAGATGATTCTATCTCAGACCAAAGTTCGGAATTGTCCAGTTTATTTGGAATATCATTATTGGAATCAATCTACCAAACACTACCAATTCGAAAAATCAACAATTGCAACATATTAGCAACAATATTGAAAAGTGAAGACCTGAAGGGTTCGAGGCTCTTGGGCCTCTCGAATGGCTTGAACAAGAGCGGCAGTAGCAAGAGCCTCAACGCTACGGTTTCTGAGGCAAGTAGCCGAGCAACAATCCCTGAACAGCTGAAAAGCGTGGTCGGAAATATCGCAGTCTAAGCCAAGTATGGAGGCCACATCGATAATCTGCATGTACGCCCTTAAATTATCCACCACAACCGTCGAAGAAGAAGAAGACGACGACGACGATGAGGAGGAGGTGGATTCGAGAGTGCGCTCGAGCTCCGCGAGGTGGCCGGAGAATGAGAGAGAGGACTGGAGGTAGAGGGGGATGGGTTCAAGGGACCAGGTGGAGAAGGCGGTTATGAAGCCCGTGGGCTCGAAAGGATCGTCGTCCTTGGTGATTGGAGAGGGTTCGGGGTTGGGGAGATCAGAGGTCACGAGGCATAGAGGGTTATCCTGGGCCCGCACGTGGAACAGGTGGTGTGGGTGGGAGTGCCGCTCCTCCACCACGCGCCCGCATGACGTGCACTCCGTGATCGATCGACCGGAGCTCGTGGTGGCGCACCGCCCCTGCGTAGCCGAGCAGAATGGACACTTCATTCTTTTCCTTTACTGCCGTGCTTCTCGTTAAGCCCTTTTCAACTGGGTTGGGGTTTGATTTATATTTATTTTTTAAATTTAAGCTAGTGTTTTTGTGCATAATAATATTACTCTAATATAATTTTTTTGAAATTATGTTGACTTTATCCTAATATTATAATTTATGGCAGTTATTAAATTTGTAATTTGTCATTGATAATGATATATAAGATGATTTTTTTATTTAAATTAAATAATTATATAATTTATGAAAATACATAAAATACAGAATAATTACTTAAATACACAACGTACCACATCTTGGATACTGTGAGGGTAACTCAATTATGGACGTCTCCTGGGTACTGAGATCTTGGACTATGACGCAACAAAAGTCTCACGTATCTTAAATGCATCCGGGATACATTTCACGTGGAAGAACGGGTACTGAGCACCTAAGATGCTTACCAGTTTCAGTATCTGAGATACGATAAAATGCGAAAATTGGGTCACAGCACCCGAGATATGTTTATTATGGTCTAGGCATTTCTACACCCTAAACCCTAAACCCCCTATATATATATATATATATTCTCCTATTCTCAACCATAACTTTGTTGATACCCTACATGTGCTAAAGACTGTCATACTGAGCAACATGAGGGAATAGGTTCCAGGAAAGTTGGGCGAGTTGCGTATAAATTTTTGAACAATCTTTCGAGCGGTGAATTTACCAACAGATTATTCTAACTTGAAGGGGATCAGCATGTGAGGGTAATGTTCAACGTCCATGCAAGTGGAAACCTAATGACGTCATACTCAGCGGACAAAATGATGGGTACGTATGGTAGATCCAGGACACCATAAGCGGTATGCATCCCGCAATGTCAGTCACATCATGTCCAACAGCAGTGCAGACTGCAGAGTGATTGGTATGTGTGTCACTACAAGAAAAATGTTGAGTACCGTCAGAGAACAGCGGTAACCACACCGAATTCGTAAGATTTTTTAATTACCATAGAAGCCTTAATGTTTGGAGAGAAATTAATTAAATTGGCGCGTCCTTTAGTCCAACGATAATGCAATTCAGTGAAACGATACGTTTTGATAACCCGAAATGGTTAACCATCGGATAATTTGACGCTAAAGATAGCGTAAATTCAAATCACAAACCCCTTCTCCCTCATTCGAACCCTCACCACCATTACCACCATCCCTCTGTCTTGCGTTCCAGCCCCCTCCCTGTCAAGACCACCGCCGTCGCCACCCATTCTCTGTCGTCGTCAACCCCCACCGCCGACGGCTCCTTCATCTCCTTCCCCTACCTCTCAGCGTCGTCGTGGTCAGTTTCTCCTTCTCCTTTTGTCGTTCTCAGCCCGTAGTGCGCAACTCCTTGCTCCGGCGGCTCACTGCCGCCACCTCTAGCTCCGGCAACAATCCAGTGTCGTCACCTTTCTC
Organism: Arachis ipaensis; assembly: GCF_000816755.2. Classification (NCBI taxonomy): domain Eukaryota; kingdom Viridiplantae; phylum Streptophyta; class Magnoliopsida; order Fabales; family Fabaceae; genus Arachis; species Arachis ipaensis. Next base: position 10,213,730 of record NC_029789.2, on the reverse strand, counting down.
CCTCCTTCTTCATTGCTTTCTGCACCCTGCATTCAAGGTTCAATGTTTGAAATTTTTGTTTTTTTTTCTTCAATCCTGTTAGTTAGTTTATTTTTTTATTTTAGTGGATTTAGGTAGTTAGGATAGTTTAGTTTAGATTTATAGGTTCTAAATTGTTGCTGAAAGTGTCTGAAACTATTCTGAGTTTGCTGATTGAATCAATGGAGAAATTGCTGTTGAGTTTATTTGGTTAATTGTTTGATTGTGCTCATTCATTATGTTAATTATTATTTTGTTGTTTTTGCTATTTTGAATTAATTAAACTGTTTAGTTAGTTGTTGTTTTTCCATTGACTAACGTTTTTGAATTTTGAATGTTTGAGGTTTCTTACCTAATATAAGTTTGATACACTTTACCCTATGAAATTTGATTTGTTTAATTTTAGTTTAATTTAGTTTAAGTTTTATTAGAATTTCAATTTTAATTTTTAATCAGTTTGGAAGTTAGTTCAGTTTAATTTTTTTAAAATTAGTGGATTTAGGTTTATTAAGTTAGATTAGATTCAATATATTAGATTTTGCTAAGAAAAACGCTGCTAAATGTTTGATAATTCGATATTTGCAGACATGTCGACTGACAAAAGTGCTACAGATCAGGCTGCTGGTCGTTATCGTAGTCGTAATCGGGGTAGAGGAAAAATTTCTTCCGGTACCCACAGGATTTCTAGATCTCTCCCTCTACGCTGACCACGACGGCCACACGTGGCAAGTTTTATCGAATCTTAAGAATTTTAACTTAAAAGTTATTCAAATATCTTCTTTTTAACTTTACTATTTTTTTTTAATTTAAAAGAATTTAATCCTAAATTCTAATATATTAAACTTCGTTTATTGTTTTACCTTCTTTATTTTTCATACAGTAAATTTAGAATTATTATTCATATAAAATTCTTTTATATTAGAATAAACTACCAACTTTTATTCATGAAAATTGAAAACGCTGACACATCTATTCATAGAAAAGAAAATTACCATTTGTATCCACAAAATATGAGTTTCACGAGTTAATACTCAAAATGGCCTCTGAAAATTGACTCCTGACTCAATTTAACCCCCAAGGTTTCAATTGACTCTAATTATACCCTGAAATTTTGACTCGTGTCTCAATTTGGCCCTTCCGTCATTTTCCATCACCAGAAAGCTGACCTAGCAATTTTGGTTGACACCTGACAACAAAGCAGTTAGATGACGTGGCAAAATGTTTGAAGGCATCAATTTAACCCCTAAAAATTTCAAATAAAACCTAGCATTCCCAATTTTCCCAAATCGCAAGAGTCTCTTGAAGATAACCAAATAACATCAATCAATTGGATCCAAAAAACATTTAACCGTGTATAATAAACTGTTACAAATTAGTCAACAGTTCATCAAATATTAGAAACCAATCACTACCTGTTCTTGATTTTCTAACTGTGAGTAAGTGGTTTGGGTGAGTAAAATCTCTGAAGCTTTTGCATCATCAACAGCAGGATATGGTGCTAATGGAGCATTTCGAGTCACCTCACTAAATCTCACATGTATTTTCATATATCAATGCAATTTTATAGATCAATGCAATTTCTCAAAGATATACACAAGTTGCTCGGTTGTTCTATACCACATCTCATAAATTTTACCTCATAGATTATTATATCTATTAGATTTAAAATGATCAAAAGGTAACAAGAACATATTGAATGACATACAGCATGAGTCTACCATTAAAATTACATAGTTTTCCAATGAAAAATCAATTAAAAAGAACAAATAAACAAACTAACTAGAACTGCGCAACTAGAATGTCAAATTAAAAGCTAATATTTTGCAAAAAATAATAGAATCAATTTTCAATTAAAATAGAATATGAAGGAGTAAGATTGTCATTTTAAAATTGAATATGAAGAATCAATGACTGCATTACAAAAAATTATAGGATTCAGTTGATCATAGCCACATACATACAAAGAAATCAAACCCTAGCATACAAGAACTCTACCATCATCAACAACCGTAATCAACCAAAGTCCCCCAAAGTTTCACTGATGAAATAGAGCGAAAAAATGAAGAACAAATCTCATGCAACATTTTACAAAAAACACAGCATCGTATGTTGAGAGCAACAATTTTATTACTAACCTGTTTTTGAAAAGATGGTGATTCCCAGGCAATTAGTATTTACAATGGGGGCAAAACAAGTAAGAAAAGCTTCAAGCTTTAGTTACAGCGACACCCATGGTTCTTCTCTGAGGGTACGTATACGAGGGGAGGAGGAGGAATAAGGAGGTTCAGTTAGGGGTTTCATTTTTAAGTGGTTAACGTTTGGGTTTTGGTATTAACCCTTTTCTCATGTAAAACGACGTCGTTTCTAAACAATTTGTGCGCCAAGAGTTAAACGACGTCGTTTTGATAGTGCCAGGTGTCAACCAAATTTGCCAGGTCAGCTCTCCGGTGACGGAAAACGACGGAAGGGCCAAATTGAGGCGCGGGTCAAAATTTTAGGGTACAATTAGAGTCAATTGAAACCTTGAGGGCTAAATTGAATCGAGGGTCAAATTTCATGGGCTATTTTGAGTATTAACTCGAGTTTCACACAACAAAATTATCCAAACACTAAAAAATCACCTAGAATCCCAAATTACCCTTATCATCATCATTTTCAACTTTTCACTGCATTCAGAACAGAGTGCTACCATCTAATGCCCCTGCAACAAATCAATTGCCAAACTCAAACAGGCCATGTGAGAAATTGAATGAATTGAGCAATCCTCATCTGAGTCAAACTCTGAGTTCAAGGGCACCACCACACCTCATTTCCTTCATCACTACCACCACCACCACCACTGTACCTCCATCATCATCTTCTTCACATAAAGCAACAACAACAGTAAAAGCAAAGAGGAAAAATGAAGAAGATAGTGACAGATCCACATAAGAAGCAAATGCTATGAAATTGAGAAAGAAAAAAATTTGTAGTTGTGGTGTGGTTTCAAACAGTAGAGGAGACACCGCAGTTTCAAAGATGGTACTCCCGTAACAGTCCTTGTCACCTCTCTCAATTTTTCCTCTGTCACTTTCGTGGCCCAACTCATCCACGCCCTTCACCGCCATGAGTTTCCTGTTTTTATTTTCTTCCACTTCCCATAACTCAATCAATGTAGAATCTGCAATCCCATAACTATAATTTCCTATTTTCGTTCTAAGTTGCATGTTGATTCTAAAGAAAGTTATTTTTCTAGGGTTTCTATTTTAAGCGAGTTTTGAAATATGAGATACGGCAAGAGATGATTATCAACAGTGCTGCACAGAGGATTCATCTTGGAGTTGAGGATTCGAAGAAGCAAATTACAGAATGAGAGAGAGAGGAAGGAGTTAGCGGAGTTGACAGACTCTGACAGCAACGACAAGCTCAGGAAATGAAAGAAGAGAGAAAGGATAGGGTTAGTGGTGGTGGTAGTAAAGTGATGAACAAATGAGGATGATAGAGTGGTTATTGGCGAGGAAAAAAGATGATGCGGATGATGATAAAGGTAATTTAAAATTTTTATGTTATTTTTTAGTATTCGAATAATTTTATTGTATGAAATTCATATTTTATGGGTACAAATGATAATTTTTTTTATGAGTAAATGTATCAGCGATTTTAAGTTTCGTAAGTAGAAATGATATTTTACTATTTATATTAATATTCTATTTGATTCTTTCAAGTAAAGATGATGACTATTGACTCAAAATTTATTTATTGTTAACTTATATGACATCAACTAATAAAGAATCTTAACTAACAAAATACATTTATTAATAGAATTTAATTTTGATGTATTAATCCTCTACTTGTCATATTTGAATTCAGAATATACTATGTTCCACTCTTACCCCTCCTCCAACACAGCAAAACTACCCGTAACAATAATTCAGAATAGCAATGTCCTCTGAACAAATAAAAAAGACTTCTTAATGGATCACTTGATTACAGATAAGTATGCTGGCCTTGATCAAAAGAAATTTCTTAACACAACGATGTATAGAACTTGGTTGCTACGAAATAAGAACACTGAAAGCAATATAATCAGTTGTATTCGCCGTGTTTCACTTTACTATTTTCTTTGTGAAGTCTGTGAATTCGTGACTGCAAAATTTGAAAGAACCACAACCTATTAAAATACATAATTATAATGTGCCTCGCCCATCACTACCTGTCTTCATAAACTTATGGTAGCAGATGAGCATGTTCCAGTGCAAAGTAAATCCCTTGAATAATCCACATTCTAACCCTTAAGCACGCCTAGTTGCTTCTTTTCCTTTCTCAACTTGATCGAGGTTCTTGCTAAATTCCCTTGCTCTCTGAAATGGTACACAGTGAAATCATAAAGCCAGGAATACAATAACAACAACAAAGCCTTTACCTATTAGGTATCAAACTGCATATTTTATTGACATAACTTGTAAATAAACAACACCAATAGCAACCATACATTCAGAATTCTAGAAAAACAAGTTCCAACATCAATAGGAACAAGCTTGAATCTAAAAGTGAAACTGACCTTATTTTTGTTTATCAACATGCAAAACAGTTGCAATATGGAAATGTACAAACCCTTACCAACCATATCCAAGTGACTGCAACAAGGAAGGAGAAACTAATTCATGCAAAGATGCCAGAATAATTATGTAAACTAACTTGCATTAAAATTTAAATTTCCTAACTGCTTTCTGCAAAATGCTTCTACTACACTTGAGAGTAACATGATAACCTAAAATAAGTTTTAAAGACGCACAAGAGCAAACAGGAAGGCCAGTGAAGAAAATTAGCAATACAACAAAGTCAATCTCAGCTTAGAAACTATCTGTGCTTGTCAATATCCCTTCTTTTGCAACACTTCTTTTTTATATGCCTCCCAATTTCAAAACTTCTCATGATTTTTATTGTTACATGTAGTCGTGTCATGCAAGCAAACATATTTGCAAGGAGAAAGATATCCACATCCACAAATACATTGCCAAATCTGCAAATTTTGCTGGCATTGAAAGAACATTGTAATAAAGAGATCACAAGGCATGTGGATGCACTAATTTGCATCAATTCTAAAACCATGGGGAAGTGGAAGTCCATGAAGTTGGAACCGGGGTAAGAAAAATTAAACTTTAGCAACCAAGATGAACCAAAGTGTAATCAAGACAAAAAGGAAGAATTCATAGAGCTTCTTTTGCTAACAAGGTCAACAATGCAGCTAAACATATAACTGAATATTGACTCCTCAGCATTACTCATCCAATACATCATAAATGACTATTGAATAAATTCTACAGATGTAGGGTAACCGATCACAGTCTTATAAAATCTGATTAGTGATCTGATAAATAATAATAAATACTGTTTCCAAATTTATGAAAAACTAGCCTAATGTATAATGCATTTTTACTTCCTGAATAATTCATGGAAAAAACGAGCATCTATAATTGAAATTTTCCAAGCTCTTGCCTATATTATGCCTTGTCTGTTATAAAGGAAACTTTATCCTCCCAAGGGGTACTTATATTATTTTCTGATTTTTCTCCAAATAAACAAAGGACCAAATATCTCACACACAAAATCCATTTCAAGAAACAAAAGAGAGAGAGATGTGATAGGGGAGAAGTATCGTTAGACGAAGTTCTGACCAGAGTATCTTAACAATAAGTCGTAATAATCAACCACAGCAGTAAGAAGTGAAAAGAATTCCAAATCCAAGCTAGCAAGATTTCTGTTTCAGGCTTTCAACATAATTGCATATCACTCATAATGGAAGCTGTCAACATCTTGCAATCTAAAACCTCCTTCAAATTGATATCGATCAAAGTGTGCAAAATAATCCATGTAAAACTACAAAAATGCAAGCTATAAAGCAATTTCCCAACCAGAAAACACACCAGATCATACTTAATCAATTTTCAGTTTTCCTCACTAACAAATAGAAACAATCCATACACTTGAATGCAATGTATATGCGGAAAGACAGAATCAGTTTTCCTCTACCATAACAATGAACACCATGAGTTAGACATTAAGAAGAAGAAGGACTGACCGCGGATTGGATGGGAGGGGGATCAAAATCGATGGAGCGGACGGACATCTTGGCGATCTCAGTGATGGCGGCGTCTCTGACGGCAGCATCGTCACTGGTGAGCTCTTCATAGGCAGCCTCAAATGCCTCCTGCCAAAACCGCGGCAGCCTGATCCTGCGGCTGTTGGTGTACACGTCCCACATGTGCCTCACCACCTTCTCCCTCTCCTCCATCTCCTGCAACAGCATGCATCATACATAAATAAAAATTACAAGATCCAACCTGCAGAGCAAAGCATAGAGAGAAAGGGAAAGAAGCATACAAGGACGTCGAGGTCGTCGTGGATTGGGATGTCGAGGTCGTTGGAGAGGGAGTTGAGTGTGCCGGACCACCGTAGGGAAACGGTGCCGGTGAACATGGACCAGAACGCCAGAAGCAATATGGCCGCAAGTGCCCAGAACTTGTACCTTCCTTTCCCCAACATAACTGAGTCCGAACTTTCCTTCTTCGTGCTCGCTGTCGTCGTTGGAAGCGCGTCTTCATCCTTCATTTCTTCTCTCTCTCTCTCTCTCTCGATTAATTGAACAAGACAACAACCACGAAGCTAAGTTGATTAAACGAATCGAATTTCAATTTTGAGGTGATAATTTTCTTTCTTTTTTTTTTTGGTTATGTAAAATTGGAAATATTTCCCTGTTTGAGTTGGCGGTGGTGCAGTGGCGTCACCACTTTCGGACTCAGATTTGCGAAAAGGGAGAAAATATTGAGCCCGATCTGATATGAATAAACGTGAGAGTGAGTGTGACCGCGTTTTGGTGTGTTACTAATACTCACTCAGATACTCTGCGATGCGAGAGAGTGAATGAAGCAGCATTTTCATTTATTTTTTTGAGAAA
>NC_029789.2:10196993-10205996 GCF_000816755.2 Arachis ipaensis | reverse complement strand
GACGGATTTAATGGCCGTGTGGGGCACCACATTTTGTTACCTTTGATTTGGATGACTTTGGTCTGATGTGGGATAATCGCGAGCGTTGATTTGAAAGATACCATTTAATGTGAATGTTTACATCGGTGCGAACCGACACCAAGACGACATCGTTTTGTATGCGATTTCATTTGACCTGGGTACTGGTTAGTTCCTTAGTTGGCACGAGGTGACACTTCAGCCTTCAGGAACCACCCGGCTATAGTCCTCTACTAAGATGAAGAATTAAGAGTCGCTTCACAATGTAACTCACACTTTGCTATTGTATTCTCTCTTTTCTGATCTTTATCTGTTTTTCCAGATTCGTACCCACAAGATAAAAATGGCACAAAGTAATCAGCAATCACTCACAGGAGAGATCAAGCAAAGAAAAGAATTCAACATATAAAACGCAAAACAATTAATAATTCAAATTTACAAGTACGTGCGTCACAGGCATTGAAATACTGTGGTAACAATTTAGCAATTTTGTCAATTTTAAAGGGTGACGTTGCTGCACTTCTCAAGAGTTGGGAGTGTCACGCACTCTAATTGTAGTACGTCGTTGTCTCATTGATCAGCATTATTAATTTAGTATTTAAGAAATAGATTATGTAAAACTTACATAATAACACTTCTTGGGCTGGTCACATCTCTCAATGAATAAAATGGAGCAAAAATTGTGAAACAAATGCATTTCATTTGTAAAACGTGCTTTACTTTAGGACGTATGAGTATATGCACACTGCTAGATGAGTACTACCACAATCTGCTGTGGAATCAATTTCATGCTTGTCATTACATAATATATATGATATGATTTGATGTGGGCAAAAATACATAGGCTTATTTTCTATTATAAAGTATTTGGTGTCTTTCCTAAGCCAGAAGGAGGCATAAAGCTCTCAGCAGTCAAACCCCGTACATTAAAATCTACCTCCTCAATCTTCCACCTCTCTTCCAATTCTCTTTTATGGTTACTTGATTGCTCACCATATCTTGAAACTGTGACTCGAGTCTTACCACTGTGTGACACATTTATCCCATCAACATACTTATAATCCTCCATCACTGACTCTAGGCTTGTTTCCCAGAAAATATCATTGTCATCTTTGGTTCTCATAGTGAGTAACCTAGAGTCCTCAAACTGGACCATGAGCCCGGATCGTTGGCTGAAATACCCCCATATGGTGTGGTGGATGATCTCAAAGTTTGGGCCTCCTTGGGCCTCACGAATAGCCGGGCTTGTCTCCAACTTTAGAATGAAGCATTCTTCGTCGTTTATTATTTTCTCTCCTATGCACGCGGCATTCAAAAATAAGTTAGCCGTAGCTCTCGGATCCAATCCCTAAAATCCAAAAGCAAATCATTCATATTTCCTTACCCAAAATAAAGAAAAAATCATTCATATTTGATTTGATATAAGTTCCTACGATGCACACGGATACTGGTACAAACATAGAGAGTCTGACACGTATAAATTTTAAAATTTTATAAGATATGGAGACATACATACATATAAAATATAAATTTTTTTTAGATAAATCGTAATGATTTTTTGATATTTTATTGATATTAAAAAATAAATTAATTTTTTAATTAATTTTAATATTTTATTTTAATTATATCAAATATTTAAAATATCTTTTTATTTTAATAAATAATAATATATACTGTATCTAAATTTATTTCAAGAATATATGTTAAGAATAAAATTGAACTTGCTGAAACCTAATGATATTTATTTAAATGTGTCAAAGTGTATCTAAAATATGTACGATAGACACAACAACTCAGCTAAGTGTCTAGGATATAACACTATAGCTAGGTAGATATTAAAATTTGAAACGAATGCAACCTGTCATCCTTTGTACGGAATTAATTTAGTGATAAATGTTTTGTTTGTATCCCTATGCGAATTAACATTGAAATTTGTAGGATGCATACCTGAAGGAAGCGACGGAGGGGTCTAGGGGCACCTTTAGAAATGGGAGTTTGTTGGTTAGAGGAATGACGCCATGAGAGCTTGCCATTGCTACCACAAACAACCTTACAACCGGCAACAACCACCTCCAAGCACCACAAATCAGGATCCTTCTGCCACAAAACAAATCCCCCAATCTCTTCAGAAGTCTTCTTCACTTCTAATACCCCTTCCGTTTGATGAAAATCCGAAGCACTAATCTTGATCTGCCCCGTCACACACATGCTCTCCACGGCATTCAACGCCGGCGGCCCTCCCGTCGCCGCTATATATTGTTGCACTATATACTTAGCGGTTGATGCTTCCTACATCATCATATATAGCAGTTGGATTGTTATACGTTAATAATGATAATAATGAGGATGATATATGATGGCTTGTTTTCATTTCTTACGATGGAACTATCTCTGACAGGACGGTGGATGGAATGGCCTAACTGGACCTGAAGAGGGATGAGAGGGGATCCAACGAGGTAGAGAAGAAAACGAAGCTCGTTCAAGCGTGCAGAAACGGCAGGGGATGATAACTTGTCCTCGGTTTGAGCCTTCATCCACGTCAGCATGTTCTGCCACCTCACTGTCACGTTGCTTCCCATGGTTGCGAACATTTCCTCCGGTATTGGTATTTCCAGAACAGTCTCCAACCCATCGTCTTTATCAATGTTCGGACAAAGCCTCCTCAACGATGACTTTGCAGCTGCTTGTTTCATCAGTTGTTTCTATGTGTTTTGTTTCTTTAATTTCTTGTGGTATGGTGTGGTATGTTAGAGAGAGAGCTAGGTTTGTATGTGTGGAGAGGATAAAGATGGATGTATTGTTTTCCTTAAAGGCTCTCCTTGCTTGTAGCTCATGTGTGGGCATAAATTAGAGTCATCAATCTTTGTCAAATCAACTATAATGTCAGGTCCAAAATTGTGCATGCTCTTTAACACCAAATTTAATCTGAACTTTAATTTTAATTTAAACATGGTGCGCGCATGTGATAACAAGTACTAATTAATATTTGGTGAAGTTCCGTTGTGCCATGCATAACATCCATTTGAATTCGAGCGTACTATAATAAAGCAAGTAAGCAACGATATCTTAATTATTCTTGCTCTATTTCATCGCCACCAACAACGAATGCTACAAGGGGATTGCCCCATACCCCAAAAATGGTGAAAGAATTCATATCTTGTATACATGGGCCAATATAATATAGATACGTGGTATCATAAATGTTAGTCAATTAATAATTAAATAATTTTAAAAAATTAAAATTTAATATATTTTAAAAATATATTAAATATTATTTGTGTACAAATATAAATTTGTATATACATTAATTATATATGATCATAGTTAAATATTATATTTTATTAAAATTAATACAAATTAAAATAAAAAAATCTCTCTTCTCTTTTCTCTCATACTCTCTTAATCCCTAAACACTAAAGAATAGCGATCTTTCAATTCAGAGAAATACTTCACCTCCTTCATATCTGAATCTTCACTGGCAGCTTTTCCATTACTGTCGTTCACCACTATTCACCAACATTATCACATTCCTTCTATCTTTCACTCTTTTTTCTATTTCTATCACCATTTATCCCATCTTTAACCTTCGTGACCCCGATTCCATCACCCCTGTTTCTGCCTACAATACCAGCACTGTTGTGTCTCGCCATTGTTTCTCATGTCCTGAACCTCCGTGACCTCTGTGTCCGCCTCCTCCGATCCGTCAGTATCGTTGCATCTCCATCACCGTCTCTCACATCTAGGGATGTAATCGGCTCGGTTCGGTTCGGTTTTGGACCGAAAACCAACCGAACCGACCTGATCGGTTCTTCAAAGAAGCCAACCGTTCGGTTGGCTGCTGTTTGAGCAACCGAACCAAACCAAACCGAACCAACAGCGGTTTGGTTCGGTCAGTTTTTTCGATTTTTTTACACCTACTTATCTGAATTTAAAATACCATAAAATGAAATTTAAAACCTTTAATAAACTAGAATAACAAGAGTTTATCACATCCAAATCCAATACAAATTCAACTTAATTAAACATAAAACAAAAACAATTAAAAATGTCTAGCAAAACAACAAAAATAAACACAGTTTAAACCGAAATATTCACTTTAAAACAAATAAAAGCCAAACAGCCACCATGTTTAATCAGAATCCACACCAGACTCATCCTCATCTTCTCCGGTTGGTGCAATTTCTACAAAAATAAAACAAGAAAATCAATATAGATTATAAACATAATATAGATTATAAATTATAAACATAAACCATAAAAGGAACTACAAATTTCTTTTTTGCATACCTAATTCAAGTTTCTCAAACTCTTCAATAAGCTCCTCAAAATCAGTTGTCATTGGAAAAGCACGAAGCCAATTTTGTGTGCATATCAATGCCTCAACTGTCTTTGGAGTTAAAGAACTCCTATAGTTGTTAAGCACTCATCCACCAGTGCTAAAAGCTGATTCTGAAGCAACAGTCGAGATCGGCATTGCTAAGACATCTCTAGCTATTTGGGATAAGATAGGATACTTCCTAGAATTTACCTTCCACCAATTCAATATGTCAAAAGTATTTTGATCATGAGGCTTCTCTAAATCATCCATCAAATACAAATCCACCTCATTCTTGTTGATGATCTCATGAAAATGTACCTCCTTGAAAAAATCACCAGCCATGTCGCTATCAGGTACTCCCACATCTGATGCACCATCCATTATTGCTGAAGTAAAAGATCTACCCCCATTATTTGCACTCACATAGCAATCAAACATCTTGGAGAAGGTCTCTTTCACTTTTGCACCCAAAAAATTAGCATCATCCTTATCATATAGCTTTTCAAAGCTAAAGTTCACAAACTTCAACTTGTATCTAGGATCAAGAACCACAACAACAAAAATCATCATATTGATATTTTTTATGTTACCCCAGTACTTGTCATACTTAAGCTTCATCCTCTCAGCCATACTCCCAAGTAATGGATCTCGACTACCACAAGAAGCCTTGAACACTCACAAAATCTTACAAAACTCATGAAAATATTGAGAAGAAGTCACAAGCAAACTACCAGACACACTCTTTGTAACATCATGAAAATTTTTCAAGAATTCCATAAAGTGTTTTGCATTGTCCCAATCAATATTCCGCGGAATACCACCTTGCATTAGAGCATATTCTATATCTCTCTCTCCTAGCCTCTTGAACGCCTTTTTTGAAACTTCAAACCACTTTCAAGCATAGTGTATGTAGAGTTCCATCTAGTGGGAACATCGAGTTGAACAGTACACTTGTCTTGTATCCTAGCTTCCTTTATGAAAATTTTGAACCTATTCATGCGACTAAGGGAAGCACGCACATATCTAATAGCATTTCTTATCTTACTAATAGATTCATGCATCTCTTTCAATCCATCATTAACAACAAGATTAAGAATATGTGCACAACACCTAACATGCAAATGTTCTCCTTTCAAAGGATGTAAATTCCAATCCTCCATTCTAGTTCTTAAATAAGATATTGCAGTATCATTAGAACTAGCATTATCAACAGTAATTGTGAACACTCTAGATAATCCCCCACCCCAAAAGACATCTCTCAATTTTTTTACCAATTGTTTCTCCCTTGTGGTTTTTAATAAGACAAAAATTGATAATCCTCTTTTGCAATTTCCAATCATGATCAATGTAATGAGCAATGAGACACATATAATTCAGATTTTGCACAGAAGTCCAACAATCAGTAGTTAAACAAACAGATTGATTCGGTTGTTTGAACACAGTTTTCAACCTATTCTTCTCACTAATATAAAGATTCCAACAATCCTTAACAACAGTAATCCTTCCTGGAAGTGGAAATATAGGTTGCACAATACTCATATAGAATCTGAATCCCTCCCCCTCAACAAACTTGAACGGTAGCTCATCAACAATTATCATCCTAGCAAGGGCTTTTCTACACATTTCAGTATCAAAAGTAACTGCAGTAAATACCCCTTCACCCTCTTTTTTTTTTGTTGGAAGGTAAGGATTGTTTGACTAGAGTCACCCGAGTCCCTAGGAAATTTTTTACATTGATTCAACAAATGATAACGCATATTAGTTGTACCATTTCTATGAGAGTCACATGCATATGATGCACCACACCAATTACATTTAGCCCTAGGATGTGATGGCTTGGACTTAGGATCCCTTGTAAAGTGTTCCCAAGTCCAGGATCTAGGTCTAGAAGGTTTTCCGTTACCTTCATTGGCTTCATCCTTGCCATCCTCTTCATCAGTGTCCACATTGTTTGGAGCTGGATTTGTAGGAGTTGCTCCCGAAGTTGCACCCACATTAGTTGAATCAACCTTTCTCTTCTTTGATTGAGGATGGGGCGGGGGTTTGGTAAGCGCGCCGCTGTCCGTTGAGGAACGTACCACGGAATCGACATTTTCACCCCCAACTTCAGGCGTCCGTTCATTGGGCACCTCATTGCTTGTTGGCTGCATACATATAAATAGAACAATGAAAAATGAGCATTTTTAACTCATAAACAGAACCAACAGTTTTGTTTCCATCAACAAAACCACAACAGCTCATAAGCAGCTAATCAACCATTAGTTATATATTAACAAAGAAAATAAATTTGGTTGATATCAATACTGAAGTCAAAATGATATTTGTTATAAGAGTAAAAACAATACAGCAAGGATTTTCTATCCAAATTCCTGTCCAAGCATACAGTAAAAACAACACAGCAAGGAGTTAAGTTAACAAAAACAAGGAGTGCATATTTATAAGTATATGTGCATATTTATAAGGTGCAAAGCTTGTTATGTATATGTGCATATTTATAAGGCATTGTTCAGCAAGGAGTTAACAAAAACAACACAGCAACATAAATTTTTCTAAGGCTTCAGCAATGATCAGTATCACAAATAAGAGTTAAAAAAATAATTTTACAATATTAAAAAGATTGATTAATATTTACTAATAAAAAGTTAGTTACTGAGTTATTTATAAATAGATAAGTACACATTTAATTTATCTTAATATGCATAGTTATAGCTACTAGCTAGGAACCTCACGAATTCACTATTGGTACTAAAAACACACATTTCAATATTATTATATCACAAGACATGAACATGAATTGTAGTTGAAGGAATAAGGGCACCATGCTTCATTTTTGTTTTAGAAGTCTGTCTTAATGTATTTCTTAACCTTTCAAATAGCTTAACCAACAACGAGTAATCTCTTGGTCCAAATTTAAATGATAAAAAGACTACTAGAATAAAGATTGATTGCCCTAAACTTAGAAAAATGGTAGTCAAATGGTGATGAATGTGTTCAAAGAGTCATAGAGTGATAATAGTTAGTAGCAGCAGATGGTCGATAAGGGCACATGAGAGATCTAAATTAAAAGAAAGTAAGAGTACTTTAATATTAATTTGTAGTGATGAGAGAAACTTCTAAGTAGTTATAATAAAGTAGTGTAGAAAAGGCATTGTTCTTGTTTGTGTTGTTCAGCAAGGAGTTAACAAAAACAACACAGCAACATAAATTTTTCTAAGGCTTCAGCAATGATCAGTATCACAAGAACAAGAAAGAGCAATCAAAGAGACTCACTAGTAGTTAACAAAAACAACACAGCAACGTTAACTAAAAAACAAAAGTTGCAAAGTTTTTCTCAGATCTAACAACTCCAGAACTTCATTTTTTCTGTTCATTAATTCTGTATATTTTTAAATAAGTCTTCCAAATCACTAAACATACAATTAGAAACTCACATAACAATACAAATAACCAAACACAAAATCTTACCTCCGACGAAGACATAGCTCTGTTTCGTTTTGGGTTTTTGCAGGAGAGAGACTGGTTGTTCCGCGACTCGACCACTGGAGTCTTGCTCGGCGGCTGGACTGGTTGGATGTTGGAGTGCTGCTCGAGTGCTCGGCTTTGGCTTTGTTGCTCGGCGACCCTGCGACGGCGACCCTTCGACAGCGATGATGAACGACCTCGAGGCTTCGAGTGACGACTGGCGAGTTCTCTGTCTCCCTCAGCCTCTCCTTCTCTCAAGTATGGAGGTCGGAGGTGGAACCGTGGAACCTTCAAAGAATGGGGGAGAGATGCGTGGGTGACTGGCAGACTGGGTAAGTGGGTATAGGATAGGGTTCGCGGCTGAAGAAGAAAGCTAGGTTATTTTTCTGAGTTTCCCTTTTATACCTAGGTTAAGGGGTAACTTAGTAAATTCACACTCCACTGAACCTTCATTCTTCGGTTCGGTCCAGTTCGGTTCAGTTTTAACAAAGGCAACCAAAAACCGAACCGAACCGATCGGTTTAGTTCGAAAAAAATAAAAAAACCAATTTTTTCGGTTTTCCAATCGATTGTTGTAAAATTCGGTTCGGTTCTGCGATAACTTTCGGTCCCGTTCGGTAATTTACACCCCACTCACATCCACACGTGACCCCTATTCGCGCTGCCCGCATCCGGCTCCTCCAACAGCGCCATCCTATCTCGCCATAGCGGTAGCAGTCTATTTCTCCCTCTCGAATCAGGGAACAGAGCCAACGATGACATTAAGTTAGGTTTTTATTCTTCAAATTATTCTCTGTACTTATTTTAGTTATTATTTGGACTTGTTTTGGTTGTACCTTCTGATCAAACCATAAATTGTATTTTATTGACTTTTTCTGGATAATTATCAAATCAAATATTAGTATTGTCATCACGTTTAATTTATGGATCAAATTTGTTGTCATGAATACAATGTTTTGAGCTATATGTCTATATAGATTGAGATAGATAATCCTCTTATTTAATTTGTATCTTCATATCCGATTTTATTTGAATTAAAGAATCTTTTAGAATAATTGTTTTTTTATAATTTTATATTTAGTTCCACGCCTTCTGTTACCTTAGCATAACAGGTGATTATATCAGATCATTTAAATAGTTGTTAGTATTTTTTTATTTAAACTTTTAAAAATTTGGTAATTAGTTTGTTGGGATAATTACTTAAT
>NC_029789.2:10193990-10196788 GCF_000816755.2 Arachis ipaensis | reverse complement strand
ATAATTACTTAATTTATAATTTTTTTATTTTTTAAAATTATTTTTGTATTTATAATTTATTTTTCAAATAGAATTTTATTATAAGCATGAACATCGATAACAATAAATTTTTAGAAGAGTCTATCGAATGTGATGAGTTGTATTTTGAGTATGATAGTAGTTCTAATAAGAAGGGGGAAGATATTATCAACAATAAGAGTAAAGTTTGTTGGTACTGAATAAAAAGGATAACTCCAACAATATCTTTGTCTTCAACGCCGCTTAATTTCTCGGAATTAGTCACCTCAACATCCTTCGATGGTTATACGGGTATCCAAAAATACGAACGAGATGAATGTTTGTTGTCCCAACCATTCTTGTTAGGTCCGATCCCGAAAAGAAATTAAAAAAAGAATTTTTTTACAAAATTTTTGTGTTATCTATTCCTATAACATTAGTATATTAATAAAGTGTTATATTGTAGCTACAAAATTTAAGAAATTAAGAAGAAGTTAAACGAATTAAGAAATATATGATGACATGGGGGGTTTTGAGTTTGATACCGTAGATCAATATTGTGACATCAATACAACTAGTTTATACTAAAATATTGTCTTAATATTTTCATTGATTAGCTATGTTATTCAAACCAGTTATGTAGCGTTTTTTATGTATATTCTTAACTGGTTCTTGAAGGAAAAAAGTTAACACAATAAATATGAAGATCTTAATGGCAACAAAGAAAAAGGCTGTCCAAGAAAAAAGGTAAGGCATGTAGGATATTTTATTTCATCCCACTTTTCATTCCTTTCTATCTTTCCATTGCATTTAATTATGATCAACTCCACTCCATCCTTATATTAGTAAAAGCTTCAAATCTAGATTAAGCATCTTAAATCCATTGTAATATACATAGAGATTCAATCACAACCAGGATTTCAAAGTGAAATCAAGTTTAAATTGTCAACAAGCAGTACACGTATAACCTGATAAAAATTGTAATTTGAACATCAAAATTGATGTCCCATATACATATTTGTTTTGTAGAAGTAGTAGTAATAATAATACCGTATATCTCTCTACAAACACAAACATATATATCATACGTACTATCTCGTATTATTTTGAGTTCCAGCAGCAGCAACATCTCTATGACTTTTTCTGGTGAAAACCATCTCCATTTCTTCCAAGGCCTTACCCTTGGTCTCAGGCATCAAGAAAAAGAAGAACAACCAAGCCACTATAGATATTCCAGAAAACATGAAAAACGCTCCCCCTATAGTAATGGCCTTGTAGATCGAAATAAAGCTCATAGAAACCGTAGCATTCATCACTCTATTCACCGCAACACCAATACTGGCCCCTTGGGCCCTCAGTCTCAAGGGAAATATCTCTGAGCTATAGACCCACGTCACAGGCCCAAGCCCAATGTTAAAGAACGCAACAAAGGTGTAAGTAGCAACTATGCTTAGTGTCAAACCCCACGCGAGCCTCTGCTCGGGGGATCCCTCCACCATTGTTAAGCTGAACCCTAACACCGCAAGCGCACAAACCATGCCGCCGAGGCTTACCAGCAAGAGCTTCCTCCTCCCAACTCTGTCAAGCAAGAACGACGCTATCACCAAGAAAGTAATCTTCGTGAGTCCAACCCCGATCGTCGCTAGTAGAAGATGCTCCTTGCTCGTAACACCGGCTTTCCTGAAGATTCTTGGACTGTATAACATAACCGCCTCGATCCCAGTGGCGTGTTCGAAGAAGTGAATCCCAACCGCCGTAATGAGCATCCACCGAACCGGAGGAGAAGGATGCAACAACAACTCTTTCCAAACGCTTTTGCCATTTTGGTTTTCCTTAGCTGCTAAAGAGTTATTTTCATCACCAATACCTGCTGCGAGCTTTATATCATTGAACCGATTCTCTGCTTCTTGTTCGGTGTTCGAAATTTTCAGCAGAACTTTCTTTGCCTTTGGTAGATGGCCACGCATCACAAGCCACCTTGGGGATTCTGGCATGAAGAGAATCCCTATAGCTAAGGCGAGTGAAGGAACTGCGGCTACACCAAGCATCAATCTCCAACCAAGCTTCAATGGCAAGAATTTCCCGAATACGTAGTTTAGTATGTAGCCAAGTAAGATTCCGATACCGATGCAAAGTTCGGGGAGGGAGGTTAGAAGGCCGCGGGATTTGGCGGAGGAGATTTCTGCAGAGTAAACGGGTGCTATCATGAGTGCGAAACCCACGCCAACGCCGGCGACGCACCTTCCAGTCATTAAAATTGCGTAGTTTGGGCCGTAGCCCATGAGGATTGCACCAAGCATGAAGAGGATGGAGGCCATGGAGATTGTATAGCGTCGACCAACGTAATCGGAGATTCTTCCGGCGGCTAAGGAGCCAACCAATGCGCATATGTTGAGGATTCCGGCGAGGACTTCCTG
Organism: Arachis ipaensis; assembly: GCF_000816755.2. Lineage (NCBI taxonomy): Eukaryota > Viridiplantae > Streptophyta > Magnoliopsida > Fabales > Fabaceae > Arachis > Arachis ipaensis. Next base: position 10,194,374 of record NC_029789.2, on the reverse strand, counting down.
TTGTGTGTCGCTGATTCCGAGTTCTTCTTTGATGAAAATCATGGCTCCACTCATAACACCCGTATCTGAATTCAGCTCATGCAATGCATGCGTTTATTAGCAAATTAATATTGAAATGTAATTTCCAAACACAAGAATATTAAAAAGAGCAATGCTAGGGCAGCAACATTTGTGATTGGTAGCTATCAACTAGCCATCAATGATGATTTGATGGTGTGAGATTGATGTGAGATTTCATCCAATAACTCATATTTTTCTGCTGGTTACATGCTGGCCAAAATGCAATAAAATTGCTGGTCTCCTAGACTTTTCCTATTAAAAATAAACTACATACTAGTATATATTTTTACACAAATCATTAATTGTCAGATTAAATTATTAACA
>NC_029789.2:10192460-10193773 GCF_000816755.2 Arachis ipaensis | reverse complement strand
TAATTTTTATTGTGATAAGTATAGATAAAGTTAAAGAGTATGATTTAATATTTATAATTTAAGTCTAAATAAATGGTGAGATTAATCTTAAGTTGTATTTGGTGAAAATAGTATATTGACAAAAAATACAAAATATTTGTACTATGAATTTATTTACTATAATTTATCAAGCTAATCAAAATATAGTTTCAAATATTATTACTAACGTTTTAACAGCACGTTGTTGGCCACTTTTTGTTTTATTTTTTAGATATTAGTATAATTTATGATGTTAAAATATTAAAATTAAATTATAAGTTAAACTTAGAGACATCAAAATAGATCAAGATGCATAAATTATTGAAAGTATATAAACGCACTATATATATAGCTTAGTTTGTGTTGGAGAGAGAATAATATAGCGAAATCTAAATATATTAAAACAACAAAGGGTTGAGAAAGAGTGAGAGAATTGAAGTGATGCTTACCATAACCAAATATGATGGACACCATGGAAGCAACCACAGCACAAGCCAAAGCATATTTGTTGAACTGGCCTTCGTCTCCACCACCACCCCGCTCCATCTTAAATTCTTAATTATCAGAGATCAGATCTCTCTGCCTGGGCTATCTACTTTTCCAATAATTGCAATTATGTATATGATATGATCTTTGAGGATCGGCAAGCCAGCTGCATATATCACCACCCTTAATCCTCACACGTTTATATAGATATAAAGTAGAAGAGAACGAACAAGAAGATCAGAAGAAAAAGATTGCAGTGAGCAGTGAAAAGCTCATGTATGGTGGGTCCCAAATTTATAGAGATAGTCATGGATGATGTTACATTATTTATACTAATGTAATTACACGAGATACGAATTATGGGTTAAAAGAACAGAAAAAACAGAAAAAAGGAAAACTTGAAATTCATCCACATTAGGTGAATTAGTGTAGAGAGAAAGTGGAAAGATTGGGATAGGATTCCGTCAATATCGACGTCATTGTAACTGTCATCATATTCGTGGCTCTGCCACACTCCAATTTACCTTTCAAACCGTTTCCCTAATATGTGGAAAACTTTTAATATATACCTAATAAATAAGTAAAAATAAATGCCTAATTGTCAAAAAAAAAAAACATGCCTAATAAGTAGTTACTAGATGATAATATTTTGGATTATTGCTGTTGGATAAGGTTTCTTAATTATCCGTGAACACTATCTGACCTGAATATTGGTATGATCCTTGTTGGCAATTCGGTATGGCTGTCGGATAGTAAGCTAATTAAGGATCTTTGAACGTCAAGCTAAGCTCAGCCACACGAAAAATCGT
>NC_029789.2:10180410-10192288 GCF_000816755.2 Arachis ipaensis | reverse complement strand
ATTATTTTAGTATGGATTGTGAGGTGGATTGGAACTTATCGATGGGAATGGTGGCTAAATTGTATGATTGAAACAATGGCATAATACTTGTAAAGATACTCTAACACTCAAGTTAGAATGAATCTAGAGATAAGTGGTGAGTAGAATGAGTGACGTATCTAAGGGGACTTAGGATTCCCATTTATACAAGTGATGGTGATTATCTTATCTTATTTTATTTGGCTAAGATAAAAAAGACATTTAAATTTAAATGTTAGTTAGAAACTCTAATAGATCCATTTTGAGTGTAAATGAGATATATAACTTTATACATAATTAAATATAATTTTTAAAAATAATAAAAAATATTAATACTTTTAATTTGACCAAACCTTTAAAAATGAAATATTTCAAATAATAGAAAAGATAAACTGTCCATCTTAAATAATAGGGAGGATGGACGGTCCATTTATCACGTTAACACGTTTACTCTGAAGACACATAAGTGCACTGTTAAATTGTTCACTATTAATATTTTTTAAATTTTTATGTACAAAAACGAAATTTTTATGCACTCTCATGTAACAAACAAAATTTCAAATTTTTAAACAAAATAATTAAATATAATTTTTGAATTTTAAAATTTTAAATTTAAATTTACAAATTTTGTTTGTTGTATGGGAGTACATAAAAATTTCGTTTGTATACATAAAAAATTAAAATATAATTTAAATAACATTAATAATGAATAATTTAGCAGTACACTTATGTGTCTTTAAAGTAAACGTATTAACGTAATAAATAGACCGTCCATCCTCCTTATTATTTAAGATGGATAAGATGGACAATTTATCTTTCTTATTATTTGAATCATTTCATGCGTGGTGGGTCCCAAATTTATTGAGATAGTCATGGATGATGTTACATTATTTATACTAATGCAATCACACTATGAGTTAAAAGAACAGAAAAAAACGGAAACTCAGAATTTATTCGCACTAGGTGAATTAGGGTATAGAGAAAGTGGAAAGATTGGGATGGAATTCCGAAAACGTCGACGTGTAACTGTCCCGTCGTCATATTCGTGGTTCTGCTACACTCCAATTTACCTTTCAAACCGTTTCCTCCATTATATGTGGAAAACTGCTGTAAAAGTAATGGATGGTACTTGCAAAGATACTCTAATACTTAAGTTAAAATGAGTCTAAGAGATAAGAGGTGAGTGAAATGCGTGAGAATGAGATTTAGGACTTCCTTTTATAGATTATCTTATTTGGCTAAGATAAGAAAGACATTTAAATTTAAATATTGGTTAGAAACTTTAGTGGGCCGATTTTGGTCCTTCTAAAAGAAAAAGGCAATCCGATCCGATATTTCAACCTCGGAGGCTGTTTTAGATAAAGATCCGAAGGTCGGATCTGTAACAAATAATAATAATAATAATAATAAAATCATTTCTCAAATTGATAGATATCATTATCGAAATAAATAATTTAAAAAATATTTACCGAAATTAAATAACTTTTTTTATTTTGTTTACACTGTAAATGAGATAATTTTGTACGTATTTCGTTTACAGTATAAACGAGATATATGTAATTTTTTAATTTTTGTATATTGTGTAAATGAGATATATAACTTTATACATAATTAAATATAATTTTTAAAAATAATAAAAAATATTAATACTTTTAATTTGACCAAACTTTCCCAAATGAAATATTTCAAATAATAGAAAAGATAAACCATCCATCTTAAATAATAGGAAGAATGAACGGTCCATTTCACGTTAACACGTTTACTGTGAAAGCACATAAGTGCACTGTTAAATTGTTTACTATTAATATTTTTTAAATTATATTTTAAATTTTGATGCACACAAACGAAATTTTTATGTACTCCCATATAACAAACAAAATTTCAAATTTTTAAACGAAATAATTAAATATAATTTTTGAATTTTGAAATTTCAAATTTAAATTTACAAATTTCGTTTGTTGTATTGGAGTACATAAAAATTTCGTATGTACTCCCATGCAACAAACGAAATTTTGTAAATTTAAAATTTGAAATTTTAAAATTCAAAAATTATATTTAATTATTTCGTTTAAAAATTTAAAATTTTGTTTGTTATATGGAAATACATATAAATTTCGTTTGTATACATAAAAAATTAAAATATAATTTAAATAACATTAAAAGTGAATAATTTAACAGTACACTTATGTGCCTTTAAAGTAAACGTATTAACGTAATAAATGGACCGTCCATCCTCCTTATTATTTAAGACGGATAAGATGGACAATTTATCTTTCTTATTATTTGAAACATTTCATGCGTGGTGGGTCCCAAATTTATAGAGATAGTCATGAATGATGTTACATTATTTATACTAATGCAATCACACTATGAGTTAAAAGAACAGAAAAAACGAAAACTCATAATTTATTCGCACTAGGTGAATTAGGATATAGAGAAAGTGGAAAGATTGGGATGGAATTCCGTCAACGTCGACGTGTAACTGTCCCGTCGTCATATTCGTGGTTCTGCCACACTCCAATTTACCTTTCAAACCGTTTCCTTCATTATATGTGGAAAATTTTTAATGGTGCTGTAACGTAATGGATGGTACTTGCAAAGATACTCTAATACTTAAGTTAAAATGAGTCTAAGAAATAAGAGGTGAGTGAAATGCGTGAGAGTGGGATTTAAGACTTCCTTTTATAGATTATCTTATTTGGCTAAGATAATAAAGACAATTAAATTTAAATGTTTGTTAGAAGCTTTAGTGGGCCGATTTTGGTCCTTCTAAAAGAAAAAGCAATCCGATTCGATATTTCAACCTCGGAGGCTGTTCTAGATAAAGCGTAATAATGTTATCATATCAATAAAAATAATTATTTTTTATATTGACCGTGTTCATACCCTGGCCCAATAATAAAGGTCCAGGATTCAAGCAAAAAGGTCCAACCCAAAGGGTTGGTCCTCACCCAGTACCAGCCTTCATCCCCAGAAGTCGGTACTGAACACGACCTGCTCCAAAGAAGTCGGATACGAGGGTTAGCTGGCAGATAACACTCATTCGAATGAGTAACTGTCCCTAGAAACTCTCTAACCACTTCATAGAGCCATATCTTAACCTCCCTAAGATATGGGAACGGTTATCCACCTAAAAAGGTGGCACTACTTCAGCGGTGGTTATTGGTTCACCACTATAAATACACTGACACCATTCAGGTATCTCTAAGTCCCAATACTCTCTAACCTGCTCACACTCTTGCTAACTTAGGCATCGGAGTATCTTTGCAGGTACCACCCCCCATTCTCTCACACGTACAAGTCGGACGGAGGAACACCGAGTAACAGATCCACTCGAAAGCCACCTCCTTCTTACGTTTGGGCCAACCAACGCCATCCAGCCCATTAATCTCCGGTTACCCACCGTAACATTGGCGCCGTTGCCGGGGACCCGAGAGATCAACCAGTGATGGCGGATAGATCCCATGAAGAGGGTCATGTGGAGACAGATTCTGAACAAGAGAATCTGAACACTGGAAACAATGAGGCAGACCAGACCCTTCACCAGGAAGCCAATGATCAACACAGGGAAGGCACCTCCGGAATCAAAAACCCGAAGGTAAATTCCTCGGAGGGGTGCGAATCAGAAAAAGAAGGACCATCCCACGCAATTGAGCTCATGGGATTAGTCCACAGTCGCCTCGAGCAGCTAGAACAGGAACGGGAACGACAAAAGGAAACCGAAAAGAACCTAAAAGAGGAGATGGAGCGACGAAAAGAGTTAGAAAGAAAACTCTTAAAGTTAGAATCCTCCCTCAAAGGTCAGAACTCCCACAACGGTAGAGAAGATTCGCCCTTAGGGGAGAAAGATCCTTTTAGCGAGGACATAATGAGGGCAAAAGTTCCGAGAAACTTTAGAAGCCCCGATATGGACCTTTACGACGGAACCACTGATCCAAAGCATCATCTGAGCAACTTTAAAAGTCGGATGTATCTGGCTGACGCTTCTGACGCTACGCGATGCAAAGCTTTTCCGACAACCTTGTCAAAAGCAGCGATGAAGTGGTTCGACAGCCTCCCTCCGAGGTCAATTACCAGTTTTGAAGACCTCTCAAGAAAGTTCTTGATGAGGTTCTCCATCCAGAAAGACAAAGTAAAACATGCACCAAGTCTCCTGGGAATAAAACAGGAGGTCGGGGAGTCCTTACGGGCCTATATGGAAAGGTTCAACAAAGCATGTTTGGAGATTCAAGACTTGCCCACCGAAGCAGTCATCATGGGGCTAGTCAATGGTCTTAGAGAAGGTCCTTTCTCACAGTCCATATCAAAAAGACACCCCACCTCTGCATGAAATTCCCAACCTCAGCGGGGATAGCAACGGTGAGGGGAGATCAGAAGTTGGCAAGGAAATACTACAATGAAAGCCTAAACCTGAGGAGAAAAGGCAAAGAAGTTCACACAATAGAGCTCGGTGGAGCAAGGATTAAAGAAGAGCTGCGACCACGACCCGGAGGAAAAACCGAGGAGATTCAGGTCGGAGAAGAGGAAGGAAAAAACACTCACATAGAAACCAACCTGGGGGAAACCCTAAGACAAGAATTGACTAAGCTCCTAAGAGATAATTCCGATCTCTTCGCCTGGAAGGCCTCCGACATGCCTGGGATAGATCCAGAACTCATGTCCCACAAGCTCTCGGTCTACTCGGGATCTCGACCTGTACAACAACGAAGACGCAAGCTCGGCCCAGAGCGAGCTCTAATAGTAGAGGAGCAAGTACAAGCGCTCCTAGAAGCCGGTTTTATCAGAGAAGTCGAATATCCAACATGGCTAGCCAATGTGGTGCTAGTCAAAAAACAAAATGGTAAATGGAGAATGTGCGTCGACTATACCGACTTAAATAAGGCATGTCCCAAGGACCCTTATCCACTACCAAGCATTGACGCCCTAGTAGACTCTATCTCGGGGTATCAATACTTGTCGTTCATGGACGCCTACTCAGGGTATAACCAAATCCCGATGTATGAACCAGACCAGGAAAAAACATCATTCATCACGCCCAGAGCTAACTTTTGCTACGTGGTCATGCCATTTGGATTGAAAAATGCAGGGGCCACATATCAGAGGCTGATGAATAAGGTGTTTGTCCCTCACCTAGGGAGCTTAATGGAAGTGTACGTCGATGATATGCTGGTAAAGACCAAGAAAGAAGTCGACCTCTTGTCTGACCTTTCACAAGTCTTTGACACCATAAGGTTGCACGGGATGAGACTAAATCCTGCAAAGTGCGCCTTCGCGGTGGAGGCAGAAAAATTTCTAGGATTCATGCTAACACAAAGAGGGATCAAAGCCAATCCCGACAAGTGTAGAGCTATCCTAGAAATGAGAAGCCCGACTTGTTTGAGAGAGGTCCAACAGATGAATGGCCGACTAGCAGCTCTCTCCAGATTTTTGGCAGGATCAGCACTAAGATCCTTTCCACTGTTCTCCCTATTGAGAAAGGGACACCAGTTTGAATGGACTCCCGAATGCGAGGAGGCGTTCCAGGAATTCAAAAAGTTTTTGAGCCAACCTCCTATTTTGACCCGACCTGTAGCCGGAAAAGACCTCGTCCTATACCTATCCGTGGCAAACAAGGCTGTCTCAGCAGCCTTGATAAGAGAAGACGAGGACGGTCAACACCCAATCTATTTCATCAGTAAAGTTCTACAGGGCCCTGAGCTAAGGTATCACAAATTAGAGAAATTTGCCTACTCCTTAGTGGTAGCCTCTCGAAGGCTACGGCCTTACTTTCAAGCTCACACAATAAGAGTCCGCACGAACCAACCCATGAAGCAAATCCTCCAAAAGACGGATGTTGCAGGAAGAATGGTTCAATGGGCAATAGAGCTCTCCGAGTTCGACTTGAAGTACGAAACTCGGACAGCGATTAAAGCCCAGTGCCTCGCCGACTTCATTGCAGAATATGCAGGGGATCAGGAGGATAAACCAACTACATGGGAGCTCTATGTAGATGGATCCTCCAATAAAACAGGAAGCGGCGCAGGCATAATACTGGTAGATGAAAGGGGAACCCAGATAGAGGTTTCCCTCAAGTTTGAATTCCCAGCTTCAAATAATCAGGCAGAATATGAAGCCTTGATTGCAGGATTGAAGCTGGCAGAAGAAGTCGGTGCTACGAAGGTAATGATATACAGTGACTCTCAAGTGGTGACCTCCCAAATAAGTGGAGAATATCAGGCAAAAGACCCAAATATGAAGAGATACTTGGAAAAAACTCTGGAACACCTTGGGCGCTTTGCAGAAACCGAGGTCACGCACATAACTCGGGACCTAAATAGCAGAGCAGACGCCCTATCCAAGTTAGCAAGTACCAAGCCAGGAGGAAATAACAGAAGCCTGATACAAGAAACTCTCCAGGAACCTTTAGTGGTAAAAATTGAAGACAAACAAGAAGTCTTTGAAGTGGTCGGATTAAACCTCGGATGAATGAACCCCTTGGTCGAATACCTGAAATTCGACATCCTCCCCAAGGAGGAAAAGGAGGCCAAGAAAATCCGAAGGGAAGCACAACACTATACCTTGGTGAAAAATATTCTCTATAGGAGGGGGATATCAACACCATTGTTAAAGTGTGTACCGACCTCAAGAGCCACCGAGGTATTAGAGGAGGTACATAGTGGAATCTGCGAGAACCATCTCGGAGCAAGGTCATTAGCCAGAAAGGTGATCCGAGCTGGATTCTACTGGCCAACCTTGCAGAAAGATGCCACAGACTTTGTGAAAAAGTGCCAACCGTGTCAAATGCATGCAAATTTCCACGTGGCCCCCCCAGAGGAGCTCATCAGTATCACCTCCCCGTGGCCCTTTGCAAAATGGAGAATGGATTTGTTAGGTCCTTTTTTCCAGGCGCCAGGACAAGTCAAATACCTAATAGTGGGAATAGATTATTTCACAAAGTGGATAGAAGCAGAAAAACTGGCCACCATCACTGCACAAAGAAGTCGGAGGTTCCTCTACAAAAATATAATCACAAGGTATGGGATACCTTATTCCATTACCACAGATAACGGAACCCAGTTCACCGACTCCACCTTTAGAAGCCTAGTAGCCAGTATGAACATCAAACACCAGTTCACCTCAGTGGAACACCCACAAGCCAATGGGCAAGCCGAAGCAGCCAACAAAGTCATACTGGCAGGGCTGAAGAAAAGATTACAAGATGCGAAAGGAGCTTGGGCTGAAGAGCTCCAACAAGTACTATGGGCTTACAGAACAACCCCCCAATCCGCCACTGGAGAAACACCCTTCCAACTAGTCTATGGCGTAGAAGCCATGATCCCAATAGAGGTCAATGAGCAAAGCCCAAGAGTGATTTTCCACGACGAGATCGGGAATATACAGGGGCACAAAGAGGAGCTCGACTTGCTCCCCGAAATCCGAGAAGAAGCTCAGATAAGAGAAGCAGCATTGAAGCAAAGGATGACCGCGAGATACAACAAAAAAGTCATTTGAAGGAGTTTCACCCCAGATGACTTGGTCCTAATCAGAAACGATATTGGAGTCAACAAATCGGGGGAAGGAAAGTTCGCTGCTAATTGGAAAGGACCATACAAGATCAACGAGGTCTTAGGAAAAGGCTATTATAGGGTAACCGACTTCGACGGCAACGAGTTACCAAGATCATGGCATGCTTGTAATATGAAAAGGTACTACAGCTAAAAGCGAACCCTACTCCCTGATGTACTCTTTTCCCAATTTCATGATTTTTTCCCAAAATCAAAGGGTTTTTTCTGAAAAGGGTTTTTAACGAGGCATCATAGTAGGGGCTAAGAAAAAATAAATTATCAAAAGCCCTTAGTAGCAATAAGGTACCTCCTCAATCGGTAAGGCTGCCTTAAGGATCAAAGAGATTCAGAAAAGCAGGCAAGCCCCAAAGGAAAGGTTTTTTCCAGAAAAGATCAAAGAGTCAAAAGAACCACGAATAGAAAAGCATGCGCGCATAAGGTAACTCAAGACCCTTATCCAAAAAAGGGCATTTATTTAAACGCTAAATTAAACCCTTATTAAAAAGGATATCGAAAATTTGTTTTGTTTACGGCCCTAAAAGGCCAAAAAATTGTTGCAAACATCAACAAATAAAGATAAAAGAGTTTAAAAAGAGGGGCCCACAGGCCGGGCCCCAATAGCCAACAAATCACTTCTTAGCAAGAGGAGTAGAAGGATCACCACCACCAGGACCAGGAGTTGGAGAGAAAGTCGGAGGAGCGGCAGAAGAACTCGGAGCGTCCTTAGAGCGAGGAGGGGACTCTATGATCCTCTGCCCCCGAGTCTTCAAATCAGACTCAGACTCCACCACGGGGACAGGAGGATCCACGATGGCACCATCAATAACAATCTTATCAGGGTCCAAAGGAGAAAGGTCCAAGTCAGGAGCAATGACTCTGACCTGCTCCTTAAAAACCCTCCAAGCCTCATCAGCACCATCCGCAATAGAGTCCTCCAACTCGGTATAGGCCTTCCGGGCATTCAGCAAGTCATTCTTTACAGACACAAGATCAGCAAATAAACTGTTGTAGCTGGCTTGCACTGCTTTCCTCAAATCCACCTCCATGTTGCATTGGGCTTGCAACTTCCTCTCCTTCTCCCGGAGGCTGTCCCCCTCCTCCTTCAGCTTGGCAACTTCCCCCTCCAACTCCCTCTCATGCTCCTGATATATGCGAAGCCTGCCTTCCAGCTCCTCGACCCTCGAGGTCGTCCCTAAAGAGCTGAGAGGAGTCTTCTCAAATATATCTAAGAGTTTGCCACAAACCCCTGCCGTCTTGAGACTCTCCTCAACCACAGTGGTGAGGTAGTGCCGAACAGAAACATCATCCATACTCATACGAGCACGGGGATAAATGTTCTTTCGGACGAACGCAAGAGCGTCCGCCTCACCAGAAGCGCCAGACTCTAAGGTCTTGCGCTTCTTCGGCTCTGGTTCAGGAGTAGGTCGGACAGAAGGGGGTGGCAGAAAGGAAGCAGAGGAAGAAATTACAATAGGTTGGGAGGGAGTCCCGACGTTCCGAGGAGGAGGAGGAGGAGAGACAACCGCCCTAGCACCACCAGATCTGGCACGAGACCTTGCCTTGGCTTCCTGAACCCTCTGGTAAGACTCTTGAGCGTTTTTCTTTGCCATCTCTGCAAAAACAAATTGGTAGCTAAAAGTCAGACAAGTCGGTAAAAGAAATTGCAAGTCGGAAATAAATGAGAAACGCAAAAAGCTACCTAGTTGTGACTGGACAAAAGTCGGCGACCCCTGGAGAAATTTTTTAGTATCCAAGTATGGGCCCTCCCCCACACTTCTCGGAGGAACCCTACGATGGCCGCCTCCACTTCGTCCAGGTCGTCCAGACCATATTTCTCACAGGGGGAGGCCTCTAACCAGTATAGAGGAAAGCGAGGAGAAGAACTCTCATCTAAGAAAAAGGGGTGGTGACCCTCTACTGCTTGAACTTTGAAAAAATAACTTTTAAAATCGTGAAAGGATTCGTCAAAAAGGGTAAAAAGCCTCCGACCTTGTATGGCTCGGAAGGACACCCACTGTTGCTTATTATTTAGCCCACTGAAGGGCTTGGTCATATGGAAGAGATAGAAGAAAATCCTCAGAGAAGTCAGAAACTCTAAGGCCTGGCTGATAAATTGGTAAATTTTCAAAAAACCCCAAGAGTTGGGGTGAAGCTGGGTGGCAGCAACCCGGCAATGACGTAACACAGACATTTCAAACTCTGAAAATGGAAGAAAAACACCCAAACGGGTGACCATACTCTCATACACAAAAAAGAAATGAGGGGCCGCCTCGTCGGCCCTCCCGAAGCAAACCCGGTCTTCTGGACCCGGGACTACCAACTCATACTTCGGCTCATCCTCTTCAGAAGTACAAATTCTGTGGTGAGTGCGAAGGTGGGTGATAAACTCGGTATCGACTGAAGGCTCCTCCCCTAGGACCGTGACATCAACCCACTGAGAGAGAACATCTACGGAAGTCATTTTCTTTTCTTAAAAAGGGGTGATAAGAAACCTACAAAAAGAAAAGGAAAATCAACACACGGTCTCTAAAGGGAGGGGGTACGGAACTAAAGCCTACAAACCAACCTACCTACAAAATAAAGGCACGCAAATAGAAAGCATGTTACAGAAGGGGAAAAAGCTAACCTTTAAGTCTGAAATCAAGACTGGAGGAAGTAAAAGCCTTCGAAACACAAGAATGCAGCACGAACAAATGAAGAAGAGATTTGAAAGATTGCAGAAACGAAACAAATTCATATATATATTATTTTAGAAAGAACATATCATTTTTTATTTACCTCTAAGTATAGTATAATCATTTGTAAGATCTTTTTAAGGAGGAAATATTGGCCGGAAATTGAATAGACATACATATTTGATTTGGATGTCGAGTTTTTGGGACTTTTTATTTTAATAAATAAAATAAATATAATAATTATCGAAATAAATAATTTAAAAAATATTTATCGAAATAAATATCTTTTTTTATCTTGTTTACACTGTAAATGAGATAATTTTGTACGTATTTCGTTTACAGTATAAACGAGATATATGTAATTTTTTAATTTCTGTATATTGTGTAAATGAGATATATAAATTTATACATAATTAAATATAATTTTTAAAAATAATAAAAAATATTAATACTTTTAATTTGACCAAACCTTTAAAAATGAAATATTTCAAATAATTAAAAAGATAAACCGTCCATCTTAAATAATAGGGAGGATGGACGGTCCATTTATCATGTTAACACGTTTACTTTGAAAGCACATAAGTGCACTGTTAAATTGTTCACTATTAATATTTTTTAAATTATATTTTAAATTTTTATGTACTCCCATGTAACAAACAAAATTTCAAATTTTTAAACGAAATAATTAAATATAATTTTTGAATTTTAAAATTTCAAATTTAAATTTACAAATTTTGTTTGTTGTACGGGAGTACATAAAAATTTTGTATGTACTCCCATGCAACAAACGAAATTTTATAAATTTAAAATTTGAAATTTCAAAATTTAAAAATTATATTTAATTATTTCATTTAAAAATTTAAAATTTTATTTGTTATATGGGAGTACATAAAAATTTCGTTTGTATACATAAAAAATTAAAATATAACTTAAATAACATTAATAGTGAATAATTTAACAGTACACTTATGTGCCTCTAAAGTAAACGGATTAACGTAATAAATGAACCGTCCATCCTCCTTATTATTTAAGATGGATAAGATGGACAATTTATCTTTCTTATTATTTGAAACATTTCATGTGTGGTGGATAGTCATGCATGATGTTACATTATTTATACTAATGCAATCACACTATGAGTTAAAAGAACAGAACAAATGGAAACTCGGAATTTATTCGCACCAGGTGAATTAGGGTACAGAGAAAGTGGAAAGATTGGGATGGAATTCCGTCAACGTTGACGTGTAACTGTCCCGTTGTCATATTCGTGGTTCTGCCACACTCCAGTTTACCTTTCAAATCGTTTCCTACATTATATGTGGAAAAGTTTTAATGGTGCTGTAAAGTAATGGATGGTACTTGCAAAGATACTCTAATACTTAAGTTAAAATGAGTCTAAGAAATAAGAGGTAAGTGAAATGCGTGAGAGTGGGATTTAGGAATTCCTTCTATATATTATCTTATTTGGCTAAGATAAGAAAGACAATTAAATTTAAATGTTTGTTAGAAATTTTAGTGGGCCAATTTCGGTCCTTTTAAAAGAAAAAAGTAATCCGATCCGATATTTTAACCTCGGAGGCTTTTCTAGATAAAGATCCAAAGGTCGGATCTGTAACAAATAATAATAATAATAAAATCATT
>NC_029789.2:10177570-10178249 GCF_000816755.2 Arachis ipaensis | reverse complement strand
TCAGTGATAAATTCAAAAAATTTTAAAAGAAGAGATAATAAAAATAATAAAATAATAAAAAATATTAATACTTTTAATTTGACCAAACCTTTAAAAATGAAATATTTCAAATAATAGAAAAGATAAACCGTCCATCTTAAATAATAGAGAGGATGGACGGTCCATTTATCACGTTAACACTGAAGGCACATAAATATAATTTTTAAAAATAATAAAAAATATTAATACTTTTAATTTGACCAAACCTTTAAAAATGAAATATTTCAAATAATAGAAAAGATAAACCGTCCATCTTAAATAATAGAGAGGATGGACGGTCCATTTATCACGTTAACACGTTTACTGTGAAGGCACATAAGTGCACTGTTAAATTGTTCACTATTAATATTTTTTAAATTATATTTTAAATTTTGATGTACACAAACAAAATTTTTATGTACTCTCATATATCATATAAGAAACAAAATTTCAAATTTTTAAACGAAATAATTAAATATAATTTTTGAATTTTGAAATTTCAAATTTAAATTTACAAATTTCGTTTGTTGTATTGGAGTACATAAAAATTTCGTATGTACTCCCATGCAACAAACGAAATTTTGTAAATTTAAAATTTGAAATTTTAAAATTCAAAAATTATATTTAATTATTTCGTTTAAAAATTTAAAATTTTGTTTGT
>NC_029789.2:10175550-10176967 GCF_000816755.2 Arachis ipaensis | reverse complement strand
AAATAAATAATTTAAAAAATATTTATCGAAATAAATATCTTTTTTTATCTTGTTTACACTGTAAATGAGATAATTTTGTACGTATTTTGTTTAAAGTATAAACGAGATATATGTAATTTTTTAATTTTTATATATTGTGTAAATGAGATATATAACTTTATACATAATTAAATATAATTTTTAAAAATAATAAAAAATATTAATACTTTTAATTTGACCAAACTTTCCCAAATGAAATATTTCAAATAATAGAAAAAGATAAACCGTCCATCTTAAATAATAGGAAGGATGGACGGTCCATTTATCACGTTAACACATTTACTATGAAGGCACATAAGTGCACTATTAAATTGTTCACTATTAATATTTTTTAAATTATATTTTAAATTTTGATGTACACAAACAAAATTTTTATGTACTCTCATATATCATATAAGAAACAAAATTTCAAATTTTTAAACGAAATAATTAAATATAATTTTTGAATTTTGAAATTTCAAATTTAAATTTACAAATTTCGTTTGTTGTATTGGAGTACATAAAAATTTCGTATGTACTCCCATGCAACAAACGAAATTTTGTAAATTTAAAATTTGAAATTTTAAAATTCAAAAATTATATTTAATTATTTCGTTTAAAAATTTAAAATTTTGTTTGTTATATGGGAGTACATAAAAATTTTGTTTGTGTACATAAAAAATTAAAATATAATTTAAATAACATTAATAGTGAATAATTTAACAGTACACTTATATGCCTTTAAAGTAAACGTATTAACCGTCCATCCTCCCTATTATTAAAGATGAACAATTTATCTTTCTTATTATTTGAAACAATTCATGCGTGGTGGATCCCAAATTTATAGAGATAGTCATGGATGCTGTTACATTATTTATACTAATGCAATCATACTATAGGTTAAAAGAACAGAAAAAAACAGAAACTAGGAATTTATTCGCACTAGGTGAATTATAGTATAGAGAAAGTGGAAAGATTGTGATGAAATTCCGTCAATGTCTACGTGTAACTGTCCCGTCGTCATATTCATGGTTCTGCCACACTCCAATTTACCTTTCAAACCGTTTCCTCCTAATACGTGGAAAACTTTTAATGGTACTTGCAAAGATACTCTAATACTCAAGTTAAAATGAGTCTAAGAGATAAGAGGTGAGTGGAATGCGTGACAGTAGGACTTAGGACTTTTTTTTATAGATTATCTTATCTTATCTTATTTGGCTAAGATAAGAAAGACATTTAAATTTAAATGTTGGTTAGAAACTTTAGTGGGCCGATTTTGGTCCTTCTAAAAGAAAAAAACAATCCGATCCAATATTTCAACCTCGGAGGCTGTTATAGATAGAGATCCGAAGGTCGGATCTGTAACAAATAATAATAATAATAATAAAATCATTTCTCA
>NC_029789.2:10167786-10175455 GCF_000816755.2 Arachis ipaensis | reverse complement strand
TTTTAGAAAGAACATATCATTTTTTATTTACCTCTAAGTATAGTATAATCATTTGTAAGATCTTTTTAAGGAGGAAATATTTGTCGAGAATTGAATAGACATACATATTTGATTTGGATGTCGAGTTTTTGGGATCTTTTATTTTAATAAATAAAATAAATATAATAATTATCGAAATAAATAATTTAAAAAATATTTATCGAAATAAATATCTTTTTTTATCTTGTTTACACTGTAAATGAGATAATTTTGTACGTATTTTGTTTAAAGTATAAACGAGATATATGTAATTTTTTAATTTTTATATATTGTGTAAATGAGATATATAACTTTATACGTAATTAAATATAATTTTTAAAAATAATAAAAAATATTAATACTTTTAATTTGACCAAACCTTTAAAAATGAAATATTTCAAATAACAGAAAAGATAAACCGTCCATTTTAAATAATAGGGAGATGGACGGTCCATTTATCACGTTAACACGTTTACTGTGAAGGCACATAAGTGCACTATTAAATTGTTCACTATTAATATTTTTTAAATTATATTTTAAATTTTGATGCACACAAACGAAATTTTTATGTACTCCCATGTAACATACAAAATTTCAAATTTTTAAACGAAATAATTAAATATAATTTTTGAATTTTGAAATTTCAAATTTAAATTTACAAATTTCGTTTGTTGTATTGGAGTACATAAAAATTTCGTATGTACTCCCATGCAACAAACGAAATTTTGTAAATTTAAAATTTTAAATTTTAAAATTCAAAAATTATATTTAATTATTTCGTTTAAAAATTTAAAATTTTGTTTGTTATATGGGAGTACATAAAATTTTGTTTGTGTACATAAAAAATTAAAATATAATTTAAATAACATTAATAGTGAATAATTCAACAGTACACTTATATGCCTTTAAAGTAAACGTATTAACGTAATAAATGGACCGTCCATTCTTCCTATTATTTAAGATGGACAATTTATCTTTCTTATTATTTAAACAATTCATGCGTGGTGGGTCCCAAATTTATAGAGATAGTCATGGATGATGTTACATTATTTATACTAATGCAATCACACTATAGGTTAAAAGAACAGAACAAAACGGAAACTCGAAATTTATTCGCACTAGGTGAATTAGGGTATGGTTAAAATTCAAAAATTATATTTAATTATTTCGTTTAAAAATTTAAAATTTTGTTTGTTATATGGGAGTACATAAAAATTTTGTTTGTGTACATAAAAAATTAAAATATAATTTAAATAACATTAATAGTGAATAATTCAACAGTACACTTATATGCCTTTAAAGTAAACGTATTAACGTAATAAATGGACCGTCCATTCTCCCTATTATTTAAGATGGACAATTTATCTTTCTTATTATTTGAAACAATTCATGCGTGGTGGGTCCCAAATTTATAGAGATAGTCATGGATGATGTTACATTATTTATACTAATGCAATCACACGATAGGTTAAAAGAACAGAACAAAACGAAAACTCGGAATTTATTCGCACTAGGTGAATTAGGGTATGGAAAAAGTGGAAAGATTGGGATGGAATTCCGTCAATGTCGAAGTGTAACTGTCCCGTCGTCATATTCGTGGTTCTGCCACATTCCAATTTACCTTTCAAACCGTTTCCTCCTAATATGTGGAAAATTTTTAATGGTGCTGTAAAATAATGGATGCTATTTATAAAGATACTCTAATACTCAAGTTAAAATGAGTCTAAGAGATAAGAGGTGAGTGAAATGCGTGAGAGTGGGACTTAGACTTCCTTTTATAAATTATCTTATCTTATCTTATTTGGCTAAGAAAGACATTTAAATTTAAATGTTGGTTAGAAATTTTAGTGGGCCGATTTTGGTCCTTCTAAAAGAAAAAAGCAATTTAATTTATAGAGATAGTCATGGATGATGTTACATTATTTATACTAATGCAATCACACTATAGGTTAAAAGAACAGAACAAAACGGAAACTCGAAATTTATTCGCACTAGGTGAATTAGGGTATGGAGAAAGTGGAAAGATTGGGATGGAATTCCGTCAATGTCGAAGTGTAACTGTCCCATCGTCATATTCGTGGTTCTGCCACATTCCAATTTACCTTTCAAACCGTTTTCTCCTAACATGTGAAAAACTTTTAATGGTGCTGTAAAGTAATGGATGGTACTTACAAAAATACTCTAATACTCAAGTTAAAATGAGTCTAAGAGATAAGAGGTGAGTGGAATGCGTGAGAGTGGGACTTAGACTTTCTTTTATAGATTATCTTATCTTATCTTGTTTGGCTAAGAAAGACATTTAAATTTAAATGTTGGTTAGAAATTTTAGTGGGCCGATTTTAAAATTGTTCACTATTAATATTTTTTAAATTATATTTTAAATTTTGATGCACACAAACGAAATTTTTATGTACTCCCATGTAACAAACAAAATTTCAAATTTTTAAACGAAATAATTAAATATAATTTTTGAATTTTGAAATTTCAAATTTAAATTTACAAATTTCGTTTGTTGTATTGGAGTACATAAAAATTTCGTATGTACTCCCATGCAACAAACGAAATTTTGTAAATTTTAAATTTTAAATTTTAAAATTCAAAAATTATATTTAATTATTTCGTTTAAAAATTTAAAATTCTGTTTGTTATATGGGAGTACACAAAAATTTTGTTTGTGTACATAAAAAATTAAAATATAATTTAAATAACATTAATAGTGAATAATTCAACAGTACACTTATATGCCTTTAAAGTAAATGTATTAACGTAATAAATGGACCGTCCATTAAGATGGACAATTTATCTTTCTTATTATTTGAAACAATTCATGCGTGGTGGGTCCCAAATTTATAGAGATAGTCATGGATGATGTTACATTATTTATACTAATGCAATCACACTATAGGTTAAAAGAACAGAACAAAACGAAAACTCGGAATTTATTCGCACTAGGTGAATTAGGGTATGGAGAAAGTGGAAAGATTTGGATGGAAATCCGTCAATGTCGAAGTGTAACTGTCCCGTCGTCATATTCGTGGTTCTGCCACATTCCAATTTACCTTTCAAACCGTTTCCTCCTAATATGTGGAAAACTTTTAATGGTGCTGTAAAGTAATGGATGGTACTTACAAAGATACTCTAATACTCAAGTTAAATTTAAATGTTGGTTAAAAATTTTAGTAGGTCGATTTTGGTCCTTCTAAAAGAAAAAAGCAATTCGATCCGGTATTTCAATCTCGGAGGCTGTTTTAGATAGAGATCCGAAGGTCAGATCTGTATAAACCACACATGTATTTATACACAAATACATTGATGGTTGATTTTAGTGACTGATTTTAGTGTACAAATAGCATTTTTGTAAATTAAATCATTGAACAAATTACTTGACTGGTTCGGTTCTCACAACCTTAATTGGTATCATGCAATTTTTTTAGCAAGTGGCAAAACATGATAGGGTCATACTTAGATATTTCAGGATTTTTTATTTTAATAATAAAATAATTATAATAATTATTGAAAAAAATTTTAAAAATATTTACCGAAATAAATACTCATCTCTTATCTTGTTTACACTGTAAATGAGATAATTTTGTACGTATTTCGTTTAAAGTATAAACGAGATATATGTAATTTTTTAATTTTTATATATTGTGTAAATGAGATATATAACTTTATACATAATTAAATATAATTTTTAAAAATAATAAAAAATATTAATACTTTTAATTTGACCAAACCTTTAAAAATGAAATATTTCAAATAATAGAAAAGATAAACCGTCCATCTTTAATAATAGGGAGAATGGACGGTCCATTTATCACGTTAACACATTTACTATGAAGGCACATAAGTGCACTATTAAATTGTTCACTATTAATATTTTTTAAATTATATTTTAATTTTTGATGCACACAAATGAAATTTTTATGTACTCCCATGTAACAAACAAAATTTCAAATTTTTAAACGAAATAATTAAATATAATTTTTGAATTTTGAAATTTCAAATTTAAATTTACAAATTTCGTTTGTTGTATTGGAGTACATAAAAATTTCGTATGTACTCCCATGCAACAAACGAAATTTTGTAAATTTAAAATTTAAAATTTTAAAATTCAAAAATTATATTTAATTATTTCGTTTAAAAATTTAAAATTTTGTTTATTATATGGGAGTACATAAAAATTTTGTTTGTGTACATAAAAAATTAAAATATAATTTAAATAACATTAATAGTGAATAATTCAACGGTACACTTATATGCCTTTAAAGTAAACGTATTAACGTAATAAATGGACCGTCCATTCTCCCTATTATTTAAGATGGACAATTTATCTTTCTTATTATTTGAAACAATTCATGCGTGGTGGATCCCAAATTTATAGAGATAGTCATGGATGATGTTACATTATTTATACTAATGCAATCACACTATAGGTTAAAAGAACAGAACAAAACGGAAACTCGGAATTTATTCGCACTAGGTGAAATAGGGTATGGAGAAAGTGGAAAGATTTGGATGGAAATCCGTCAATGTCGAAGTGTAACTGTCCCGTCGTCATATTCGTGGTTCTGCCACATTCCAATTTACCTTTCAAACCGTTTCCTCCTAATATGTGGAAAACTTTTAATGGTGCTGTAAAGTAATGGATGATACTTACAAAGATACTCTAATACTCAAGTTAAAATGAGTCTAAGAGATAAGAGGTGAGTGGAATGCGTGAGAGTGGGACTTAGACTTCCTTTTATAGATTATCTTATCTTATCTTATCTTATTTGGCTAAGAAAGACATTTAAATTTAAATGTTGGTTAGAAATTTTAGTGGACCGATTTTGGTCCTTCTAAAAGAAAAAAGCAATTCGATCCGGTATTTCAATTTCGGAGACTGTTTTAGATAGAGATCCGAAGGTCGGATCTGTAACAAATAATAATAATATAGTTTTGGGAACAAGAAAAATGGAAAGGCTTAATTAGAATGACGGTCCTATAGTTTCCCGTGTATTTTTGTCAATTTAGTCGTAATATAGTGTGGTAGAAACTTATTCCACAACAGTTCCAAAGTAGCAAGAAACAGAACATAATGCTGTATCATCTTTTATACTGAATCCAATGAGCCTGACGTAAATTATTAAGCCACAGCTTTTAAAAGATCACCGAGTTTAACGTTCTCTTCCTTCTTCTTCCACGGTCCTCTTCTTTCAAATATCTTTCTCCAGCTTATATAAAGGGCCGCCAATATCACCAAACCAAGAATCAGAGCTAAAACAAGGGCCCCTGAGATAACGAACCTTATAAGCGAAGCCTTGAATGTGGCGCACTTAACATGAACCCCGGAAGCTCTACGACCCATTTCAGGGAAATAGGAGAGCGATGCAGGTACCACCAGGAACATGACAATGAAAATCTGCAGCTCAATATGGAGGGGCAGAACGAGAATAATGAGCACAACACAGCATTTGATGAAGATTGTGATCTGTGCTATCTCTGGAAAGAACATGAAAAATGCTTCAGAGCAACTTAGGAGGAGTTGTGAGTTTCCTCTGTATTGGACTTGGAATGGAGCCGATTGATTGACTACATCTCTGAGGAAAATAGCGCAGTAGGTGAGCAGAGCAAGCCGGAGTGCAGAAGGAATAGCAATCACTTTCTGGTATACGTGGGATCGAAAGATCAGCTTCTGATGATGATCAACACCCTCTTGTTGCTTTTTGTTATTTGTCTGATAAGAATAGTAATAGTAACAAGTGAAACTTGAATGATTGTTTAGATAAAGACAAGACATTAGTCTAGGGGTCAGCAACTTTTGTGTTTTTTGGCCAACACTTAACCATCAAAATAAAAGTAAGTGATCTCTCACCATTAGATGTAATCTCACACCATTAAAAACACTATTAATGGCCAATTGATGGTTATAAAACACCAAAATTGCTAGCTCCCTAACATTTCTCATTTGAAAAAACTACTATTTCTAGTGAAGAATGTTTAAAATAATCAACATTGTATCCGTACAAAAATACATTTTGACAAAATTATCTAAACTAAATACTAAATTTTACTTTATTCCATTAAAAATTAGCAAAGATTCTTAAATTATCCTCGTCATCTCCTCTACCATCACATTTACATCCTAACCTATAACTCATGCCTAGGGGTGGCAATGGATAGGGTAGGGTAAATTTTAGATCCAACCCTAACTCTATCAGTGGGTTGAGATTTTTATATAAACTCAACCTTACCCTACCCGCGGATTGAGAATATTCCAACCCTAACCCTACTCGCTCTTAACCCGCGGGTACCACCTGCGGCCTGCGGGTTATAAAAAATATACAACATTATTATATAACTTGATGATAATTTAAAATAGAACTGATTTTTATGTAAAAAATAAATTATCAATAAACGAGATATATGTAATTTTTTAATTTTTATATATTGTGTAAATGAGATATATAACTTTATACATAATTAAATATAATTTTTAAAAATAATAAAAAATATTAATACTTTTAATTTGACCAAACTTTCCCAAATGAAATATTTCAAATAATAGAAAAAGATAAACCGTCCATCTTAAATAATAGGAAGGATGGACGGTCCATTTATCACGTTTACTGTGAAGGCACATAAGTGCACTGTTAAATAGTTCACTATTAATATTTTTTAAATTATATTTTAAATTTTGATGCACACAAACAAAATTTTTATGTACTCCCATATAACAAACAAAATTTCAAATTTTTAAACGAAATAATTAAATATAATTTTTGAATTTTAAAATTTAAAATTTTAAATTTACAAAATTTCGTTTGTTGCATGGGAGTACATACGAAATTTTTATGTACTCCAATACAACAAACGAAATTTGTAAATTTAAATTTGAAATTTCAAAATTCAAAAATTATATTTAATTATTTCGTTTAAAAATTTAAAATTTTGTTTATTATATGGGAGTACATAAAAATTTTGTTTGTGTACATAAAAAATTAAAATATAATTTAAATAACATTAATAGTGAATAATTTAACAGTACACTTATATGCCTTTAAAGTAAACGTATTAACGTAATAAATGGACCGTCCATCCTCCTTATTATTTAAGACGGATAAGATGGACAATTTATCTTTCTTATTATTTGAAACATTTCATGCGTGGTGGGTCCCAAATTTATAGAGATAGTCATGGATGCTGTTACATTATTTATACTAATGCAATCATACTATAGGTTAAAAGAACAGAAAAAAACAGAAACTAGGAATTTATTCGCACTAGGTGAATTATAGTATAGAGAAAGTGGAAAGATTGTGATGAAATTCCGTCAATGTCTACGTGTAACTGTCCCGTCGTCATATTCATGGTTCTGCCACACTCCAATTTACCTTTCAAACCGTTTCCTCCTAATATGTGGAAAACTTTTAATGGTGCTGTAAAGTAATGGATGGTACTTACAAAGATACTCTAATACTCAAGTTAAATTTAAATGTTGGTTAAAAATTTTAGTAGGTCGATTTTGGTCCTTCTAAAAGAAAAAAGCAATTCGATCCGGTATTTCAATCTCGGAGGCTGTTTTAGATAGAGATCCGAAGGTCAGATCTGTAACAAATAATAATAATAATAATAATAAAATTATTTCTCAAATTGATAGATATCACTA
>NC_029789.2:10158596-10167010 GCF_000816755.2 Arachis ipaensis | reverse complement strand
ATTTATCTTTTTTATCTTTCTTATTATTTGAGACAATTCATGCGTGGTGGGTCCCAAATTTATAGAGATAGTCATGGATGATGTTACATTATTTATACTAATGCAATCACACTATGGGTTAAAAGAACAGAACAAAACGGATTTATTCGCAAAATTAAAATATAATTTAAATAACATTAATAGTGAATAATTTAACAGTACACTTATATGCCTTTAAAGTAAACGTATTAACGTAATAAATGGACCGTCCATTCTCCCTATTATTTAAGATGGACAATTTATCTTTCTTATTATTTGAGACAATTCATGCGTGGTGGGTCCCAAATTTATAGAGATAGTCATGGATGATGTTACATTATTTATACTAATGCAATCACACTATGGGTTAAAAGAACAGAACAAAACGGAAACTCGGAATTTATTCGCACTAGGTGAATTAGGGTATGGAGAAAGTGGAAAGATTGGGATGGAATTCCGTCAATGTCGACGTGTAACTGTCCCGTCGTCATATTCGTGGTTCTGCCACACTATAATTTACCTTTCAAACTGTGTCCTCCTAATATGTAGAAAGCTTTTAATGGTGCTGTAAGGTAATGGATGGTACTTACAAAGATACTCTAATACTCAAGTTAAAATGAGTCTAAGAGATAAGAGGTGAGTGGAATGCGTGAGAGTGGGACTTAGACTTCCTTTTATAGATTATCTTATCTTATCTTATTTGGCTAAGAAAGTCATTTAAATTTAAATGTTGGTTAGAAATTTTAGTGGGCCGATTTTGGTCCTTCTAAAAGAAAAAAGCAATTCGATCCGGTATTTCAATTTCGGAGGCTGTTTTAGATAGAGATCTGAAGGTCGGATCTGTAACAAATAATAATAATAATAAAATCATTAAAAAATATTTATTGAAATAAATAATTTTTTTATTTCGTTTATACTGTAAATGAGATAATTTTGTACGTATTTCGTTTACAGTATAAACAAGATATATATATATAGTTTTTCAATTTTTGTATATCGTGTAAACGAGATATATGCCTTTATAAATAATTAAATATTTCAAATAATAGAAAAAATAGACCGTCCATCTTAAATAATAGGGAGGATGGACGGTTCATTTATCACGTTATCACGTTTATTTTGAACACACATAAATGTACTTTAAATTGTTCACTATTAATGTTATTTAAATTATAGTTTAAATTTTTATGTACACAAACGAAATTTTTATGTATTCCCATATAACAAACAAAATTTCAAATTTTTAAACAAAATAATTAAATATAATTTTTGAATTTTGAAATTTCATATTTCAAATTTACGAAATTTTGTTTGTTGCATGGGAGTACATAAATTTTAAATTTTTATGTACCCCCATGCAACAAACGAAATTTTGTAAATTTAAAATTTAAAATTTCAAAATTTAAAATTCAAAAATTATATTTAATTATTTATTTTAAAATTTTGAAATTTTGTTTGTTATATGGGAGTACATAAAAATTTAAAATTTATGTACTCCCATGCAACAAACGAAATTTTGTAAATTTAAAATTTAAAATTTCAAAATTTAAAATTCAAAAATTATATTTAATTATTTATAAAGGCATATATCTCGTTTACGGTAAATGAGATATAAAAAAATTAAAAAATTACACATATAAAATTATCTAATTTACCATGTAAACGAAATAAGAGAAAGATATTTATTTTAATAAATATTTTTTAAATTATTTATTTCGATAATTATTATATTTAATTTATTTATTAAAATAAAAATCTTGAGTCTTTGTGGATTATTTTACTTTTACAATGGTACCTAGAATTTCATTATAACAAAAGAAAATAAATAACATAACATTATGTGTCCATGATAGAACAATAATATTAGACGGTCAGCAGAATTATTATTTTGTAACCGACAATTAGTTAACAACACTTAAAAATATATTACTGAATTGTTAAATTAAAAAAACCAAACTAATAACTAAAGTTGCTATCTAAAATAATAAAATATGGTGATACTTCAGCTTTTCTCTTTGGAATATTAAACAAGCCAAGTCGATCGAGAAAATGTGCCAAAACAAGTAAAACATGCTGATTGCATTTTGCGAATAAGAGGAACCTGCCTCAGAACTTGTCATAGGCAACACATGCATACATTGTGGGTTGATAGCACACCACAATATCGAACTATAGGGACCTTACATATATGTGGAGCCATTATTAATCATTAGTGCTTTGAAAAGCGATTTTGCACTACTCACGGCCATAGACCAAATATTTGTCCAAATTCAATGGTATAGTTCTGCAAGATACACGCAATTCGTAAAGGCATACACAACACGTGATCACTATAATGCAATTAAATATATATGTGATAACTTAACAAGGTCAAAGGCGTGTCTGTTAGGATTGAAGTCTCAACAGTGGCCTAGCTAGTACAGTTAACTAAGGATATGCTCTTAAATAATGTATTTTTGTGTGGAGATATTCAGTGAGCCCTTGTGGTATTGAAACGAGATGTATTATTTTTGTTGTTTTGGGTACTAATTAAGTTGATATGGGTTAGAAAAGGATTTGCATTATTGTGGAAATAAGGTTACTTTGTTTATAGACTAATTTATATGGTGAAGGCTATGTAGTAGTACAAGAAAACTGTTGAGTATTATCAAATTTATTATAGTGGAATAGCGGCTGATTTACCGTCAGATTTATTGACTATAACTACGTCGAATTCTTTGTAAGGTTAAATAATTATTGATAGATTATGTTTTCTGATTGTAAATTTGCTAGTAATATTTGGAGGAAAAATAAATTAGATTAGAAAATCCGACAATAACTCAATTTAGTGAAATAATTCACTTTGGTGATATACAATTTGACGATAAAAGTGTAAATTTAAATCACGAATCTCTTTCCCCTCATTCGAACTCTCACAACCATCACTACCATCTCCCTCCCTCTCTCATGTTCCAGTTGTCGTCACCAACTCACCATCATTTGCCGCCTCTAAGACTGCCACCTTCGCCACCCCTCTCCATCGCCGTCAACCCTTTATGCCAACGCCTCCTTCTTCTCTTTCTTTCTCTTTCCCCTTCGTCGTCACCACCATCTGCCTCCATGGTACAAAGAGTTTAGGAAAGAAACGAAGAATTATTTAGAAAATTATTATTTTTGTTATTCATATTTTTCATCTGTGATTACAAGGTTCTTACCAATATGTAGACCAAGAGTACGCTAAGAGTACGTCCGTTATGGAATAATATTCTAATAAATTACATTGATTTTTTTCTAATCCTCTTTGATATTTTTCTGATTTTGTTCCCTAATTATGATATTCTAATACTGCCGTCACCATCATTTGCCGCCATCGCAATTTTGGCGACCAAAGCCACAACATCCACCTCTTCTCTTATTTCTTAATCAGTTCTTCATTACAGGTTCTTGAGCAACTCTTTTTCAATTTCTTTAATTTTAGTTTAATTTAGTCTTTGAGTAAAATTTTAATTTTAATTTTAAATCAGTGTCAAAGTTAGTTCAATTTAGTTTTTTAGTCTTAGTGGATTTAGGTTGATTAATTTAGGTTAGATTCAATATATTAGGTTTTGAATTGTTGAAGTGTTTGAAATTCTCTAATTTTGTTATTTTCTACGTTGATGACTGTTTTGCTGAGAAGTTGTTACTGAGATTGTTTGCTAATTATTTAATTTAGTTTAGGTTTGATTAGAATTTCAATTTTAATTTTGAATCAATTTTGAAGTTAGTTCACTTTATTTTTCTAATCTTAGTGGATTTAGGTTGATTAATTTACGTTAGATTCAATACATTAGGTTTTGAATTATTGAAGTGTTAGGAATTGTCTTATTATGTTAATTGTTGCATTGATGACTGTTTTGTTAAGAAATTATTGCTGAGATTGTTTGATAATTGTTTAGTTTTAATTTAATTTAGTTTAGCGTTGATTAGAATTTTAATTTTAGTTTTGAATCAATTTCAAAGTTAGTTCTGTTTAGTTTTCTAATCTTAGTGGATTTATGTTGATTAAGTTAGGTTAGATTCAATACATTAGATTTTGAATTATTGAAGTGTTTAAAATTGTGTAATTGTGTTAATTACTGCGTTGATGACTATTTTGTTGAGAAATTGTTACTGAGATTGTTTGATAATTTGATGTTTGCAGACATGTCGACAGGTAGAGGTGTTGCGGATCAGGCTGCTATTCATAGTCGTAGCCATGGTCGGGGTAGAGGAAGGGTTTCTTCCGGTACCTCTGGGACTTCTGGATCCTCTCCCTCTACTCCGACCACCCCGATGGCGCCACATGTTGCAGATTTAACGGACTAACCGTTCATCATGGTCATTAACGCAGTCTCTTACCGCTCAGCAGCCCGCATTTACGTCGACGCCGCCTCCAGCGACGGATGCTGCAGCCCCAGAGTCTAGCCACGGAAGTGAGGCAGCAGCTGATGCCCCTCCACCACCTCCCATTGTACGGTTGAAGATTTGTCCAGATGACTGCACGTGGTAAGTATCACATTGAGTTTCATGTATTTCCTATTTATGGTTATTGTTGAGAGTGTCTGAAAATTGATTCTAGTTTAGCAGATTTAGGTTTAAATGCTGGTTAGTGTTTTTAAGTTTCAATGATTATGATTAACTTTGTTGCTAAAAGTTCTTGAAAATTAATTCCTGTCTAGTGGATTTAGATTGATTTAGTTACCTGGTTAGTATTTTCTGTTTCAATGATTATGGTTGTTGCTGAAAATTCTTGAAAATTGATTCCTGTTTAGTAAATTTTAGTTGGCTAGTTAGTGTTTCTAAGTTTCAATGATTATGATTAACTTTATTGTTGAAAATTCCTGAAAATTGATTCTTCTCTAGTAGATTTAAGTTTATTTAGTTGCCTGGTTAGTGTTTCATGTTTCAATGATTATGGTTGTTGCTGAAAGTTCCTGAAAATTGATTCTTGTTTAGTGGATTCAGATTTATTTGATTGGCTGGCTAGTGTTTTTAAATTTCAACGATTATGATTAATTTTATTGTTGAAAGCTCCTGAAAATTAATTCCTGTCTAGTGGATTTAGCTTGATTTGGTTGCCTGGTTAGCGTTTTCTGTTTCAATGATTATGGTTGTTGCTGAAAGTTCCTAAAAAATGATTCCTATTTAGTGGATTTAGGTTGATTTAGTTGGCTGGTTAGTGTTTTAAATTTCAACGATTATGATTAATTTTATTACTAAAAGTTCTTGAAAATTAATTCTTATTTAGTGCATTCAGGTTGATTTGGTTGCCTAGTTATTGTTTTAAGTTTTAATGATTATGATTTCTGTTTAATGGATTTAGGTTGATTCTTGTTTGTGAGTTGTTAGGTTTGTGCCGAACAATGATGTGTGTACTCAGGAGATGACCAATGTCATTAAGCTGATGTACGACCATTCTTGGTCCAGTTACACGAAGATCCCCGCTGAGACCAGGGAGGGATGGTTTTATAAATGAGCGGTAATTACTCTATTTTTTTAGTTTCAAACCTTTTTAGCTAGTTTATAGTTTCTATCTTGCTTAACTAATTTTAAAATTTCTTTGTTGTAGCTGCACTTTAGGTGGGATGCTGAGCACGACCTAACCATCGTGAAGATATTCTACCATAAAATGGGTCTGAGGCTCCAACAGATGCTGGATGATGTTCGTCAGGGACGAGATCACTGGACAACCTAAGCCATTTATGCTGAGTCTTTATAAAGAAGGCCCTGTTTGTTCATTGGCAGACCGATGAGGGGTTCCAGTATCGGCATCTCATCAATAGAGCTAACAGGGTCTCAGCAAGATCGTCCAAGTATACTAGTAGCTCAGCGACCTTCATGAAGACTAAGGTCAGGTTGGTATGTAACGTGACTTTAATTTTATTAATAACTTAGTTATATTCTTCTGCATATCATTACTAGGCATCCTAATCATATTGTTTTAATGTAACATGTGTAGACGAAATCGTTGGATCGTGAGACGATATTGACGGAGACGTTCAAGTACACCCATACGTTGAAGAAGAACAAAAAGACATTTGATGATTAGCGGTCTCAGGACCATTATGTGAGTAAACATACATCTGATTATCTTCTGCTATAAAATTATTAGAGATTAACTGTATATCTATCGTACTAGTCAAAATAACTTGTGTTAATTACACAGGAGTCCTACACACAGATACTAGAGGCTGCGACTCAGCAGTCTTAGCAAGGTGGGGAGGACGCCACCGATAGCTCTCCAGCTTAAATCGTCGATCCCGATACGGTTTGGCGCGAGACCGCCTCAGCGTCGTACAAAACTCGTATATACGTGATGGGGTCATTTTTCGCCAGCAGCCTTTGCACCTCCACGTTGAGGTTGTCGTCAGGCTCCGCCACTAGTTGAGCCGTCGAGCCTGAGGAAGGCGTGGATTTGAGGCTGCAGGTGCAGGAGCTCCAACGCAGCCTTCAGTAGCAGGCTCAGGAGTTTAACAATTATTGAGAGATGTATCAGGAGATTCTCACCCGCATGACGTCTACGGATGAGCTCAGGCTGGAGTAGAGGGAGTCACTGGAGCGGATGCAGTGTATGGAGGCTTCAGATGGAAGTGTATCGGGCCCAGATGCGCGCTGTTGGCATCGACCTTGCTGGTGGCAGTTGTCCTGCTGGTGGCATATGGATATCACCACCTTCTGCGCTGCCGACTCAAGGCCACGGGATTGACGACGACGACCTAGATCTGTAGTTATTAGTTTTTCATTTCATTGTTTCATTATATTTATTTGATGTACTTGATTTTTAATTTATTTGAATACTGTATTATTTACTTTAAATAAAAGTTTTTTATTATTATGAATGGACCACTAATTATGTAAAAAAAATTGATATTACTGTAGGAATAATCTGACGATAATAGTACGCAAAATAATATTTTTTGGCAGCAACAATATTGTCGAGAAAATCCGCCAATAACCAATTGATTTTTCGAGCTGATAATCCATCACAAAATTACCGTCGAACGAAAAGATTACAACGGTAAACATTTACCGGTGAAGTTTATATTACTGATTGTTTCCGACGGTATTCAACATTTTTCTTATAGTGTTATTGTGGATCACATTCGATGTGTCAAACTTTAGCTGAAGAAAGAATATGAATGTGGGCCAGATGCGTAGCCTATTTTTTTTTCCTTCTGTATTTTCTATGTTAGCACACTAAAAACTAATTTATTATGAATTGAAGTTTCATTTAAGGATTAATAAATTACTGCATACATAAAATAAAATTTGAATCATTGGCACTTATTCAACTAAACTAGTAAGCTAACTACTTGATCAATATGTTGCCTATAAAACTTGTAATATTTTTTTTTTGTGACTAAATAGAAAAGAAAGAAAAAAATAGAGACAAAGCCAAATTAATTGGTTAGATTCATATCTAAATCTATTAGATATTGAAGCTCACTCTATGGTTGGCTCCAATTCGAGTAAATATCCGCGCCAGAAACAGCTGCTTTAGCCATACAATCTACAACACTATTTGCATTCCTCTGAATTAAAAGAATAGAGACTCTCCAAAACTTGTAATATGAATTAAAAATGTTGGAGAGACAATAAAAAATAATCCAAAATAATTAAAATTATCTTATTTTATATTAAGTTTTTCTTTTTATTTTGTATGCTTTAATTATCGCTAGAATAATTAGATAATTTTAGATGTAATAAGTGTGTAACTATAAATAGTTGGATACTACATATATAAAATTATGAATATTAAGTTGAATAAGATAATTTTAAATTATGATCTCTCTAGCATTATTGTATGAATTTATGTCTTCACTAGCAATAATGTCAATTAGAAACTCAATTTTTTTCAACCAACACAAATTAATTTTTTGATTTTAAATTCTAAATTTTAAATTTTAAATCATAAATCTTAAATCTTAAATTTTATATCTTAAACTCTAGCTCTAAATCCTAAATTCTTAAAAATATAAGGTTAAAAAAATAATTTAAAAAATTTGTAATATTGGTTATTTAAAAGTTAGGTTTCTTATACTTTCTCTAATGTAAAAGGTTATTATTAAGTGTTTTTAGAGTATGAGATTATATACTTTAACAACTTAGAAATTATGCTTTAACAATACAGCTTTAAGTGATAGAAAGAGCATAATATATAATACAGATAGAGTAGGGTGTTCAGATCCAAATCGGTCCAAAAAAACTGCAAAATCAGACCGATTCAAACCGAAAACCAAATTAAACTGCTCTATTTTGGATATTTTTTAGATTTTGGATCGGTTTTATTGCGGTTCGGTTTGGTTTGCGGTTCCACTCTGCAAAACCGAACCGAACCGAACCGAACCGCATATAATAATAATAATAATAATAATAATAATAATAATAATTTTATTGCG
>NC_029789.2:10150181-10156617 GCF_000816755.2 Arachis ipaensis | reverse complement strand
CGCAGTCGCAGTACCGCCGCTCCTCCAAATGGCCAAATGTTTGAAATCCTAATCTAAAGAAAGAAACCCCTCTGCCCTCTCTCACTCTCTTAGTCTTCGTTCTTCACTCTCACCATCACAGCATCACTCACTCTCAGTCACTCTCATTGACACACGCCGACGCCATCCACCGCTCCTCTTCTGAATGATGTCCTTCATCGGTGACGCCGCTGCCGCCTCCTCTCCTCGGTGACGCCGCTGCCGTCTCCTCTCCTCGGTATATTTTTACTTGCTTTTGTTTGTTTTGTTTTGTTATGTTGTTTTAAGATTTTGTTTAATTTTAATTTTTACTTGTTAATCTGTGTTAAACTGTGTTAAACTGTTCAAGGTATATTTTTACTTGCTTTAATTTTTACTTGTTTTAATTTTTACTTGTTAAACTGTGTTTTAATTTTATTATGTTCTTGTTGTACTGTTATTCTTGTTATTAAAATTGGTTAAACTTTGTATTAAATTAAGTATTTTGTTCTTGTTGATTGAAATTAAATTCTATTTTTTTTATCTTCTGCGGATTTTATATTTGTTCGGTTGTTTTTAGCTTTCAATTCGAAGGTCAACAATGTCAGCTTCATATCCTGAGGTAATTTTTTTATTGTGTAATGTGTATGTTGGTAACAACTCAATATGTTAAAGGAGCTCTCTTACTCCAAAAACTATTGAAACTTTGATTTATGCACAAAATTGGTTTCGAGCCAATTCATTGCCAATTGACCTTGTGGAGTTTTTTGAAGAATTTGAAAAACTTGAGAAAGATAGTTCTTTAATATTATGTTTTATTTTATCTTCACATAATGATTAACTTTACTATTTGATAATATGTTTAACTTACTAATATTTATTTTATTACATTTTATTGTAGAACTTGAGCCAATTCCTCAACTAATAGATAAAGAAGACTCTGGTGATGAATCTGATTAGTGATCAGTGCTTCAGTTTTCAGTTTGGAGTTTTTTATGTTATGTTTTTATTAAGACTTTGCTATGTTATTTAATTTTGTGTTGTTGAGACTTGTTTAGTTGTTTTGATGCTGAAGAATTATTATTTTATCAAGACTTGTTGAATATGTTGGATTGTTGGACAATTGGACATGTTGGTTTATAATATTTTATGGAATTTTTGTTTTATTATTACGTTGAATTGTGTTTTATTATTATGATGGATTGTTGGACAGGTTATATAACTTTATAAATTAAGTTATTATTTTGTATTTAAAAAACCGCGGATCCAAACTGATCCAAACCGCTTGTAATCGGATCGGATCGGATCGGATTTTTAAAAAATGTTCATCCAATCTAAACCGCACCGCACATAAATTAAGCGTTCGGATAGGATGACTTTTTTCTTCAAAACCGAACCAAACCGCATCGCAAACACCCCTAAGATAGAGCACCTAATATAATTTATGACTTTTAATTTAGTGGCTTCCCGTATCTAAATTTTGCTCCCTTTGTCTAGCTACTTCAACTTTCAATTCTGTAGTAAACTTCCAAACAAACTTGAATAATCTGTTAGCGGGATATCAACAATCAAATGAAGTATATGATCTCATTCTGGTACTAGAAGCTAATGAAACTTACAAGTTGCACTTCCCATATATATGACTAAAAGTTTGGTGAAAACAAAAACTTAGATTAGCCAACTGAAATATTTTCAACTTAAAAAACTATAAAACTTCATGGGTTTGGTTCGGTGCCTTTTGGACCACTTCTAACATTAAAGTCATTTCTCTACAGTATATAATAAAGAGCTAGATTATGCCATCTTCTCAACAAACTTTGAGAAGTGCTTTTAGATGGACTTTTAAAGGAGTAAATTTGGGGAGTAAATAATTGCATTATTTTCTTGGTTTAGTTCTCAAAAGCAGTCTCATTTGAAAAAAAGAAAAAAATATATATGAGTTTATCTACGTCATGCATAAATTTTGGAGATGTTATCTTATTACGGTTGATGAAACTTGATAAAGAATAATACATGTGATCCATAATTTTATTGGCTAAGATATAAATTATCAAACAAGTTTAAGGGTGGTTTGCATTGGCTTTGAAAAAAGTATTTATTTATTTAAAAAAATAATTTAAAAGTCATTTCATATTTAAATAAATTTTTTAAAAAAAATTTAAAGTATTGTTTTTT
Source organism: Arachis ipaensis (assembly GCF_000816755.2). NCBI lineage: Eukaryota > Viridiplantae > Streptophyta > Magnoliopsida > Fabales > Fabaceae > Arachis > Arachis ipaensis. Next base: position 10,154,445 of record NC_029789.2, on the reverse strand, counting down.
CCCCAACGTTTGGGGTAAGTTCTAAAATTATTCTTAACGTTTCAATCGTCCTATTTAAGTCCTTAACATTTTAAAATTGGCTCAATGTTGTCCTGCCATTAGAATCCGTTAACAGAATTGATGGCGGGATAAAATTGAGATGGTTTTGAAACGTTAGGGACTTAAATAGGACGAAAACGTTAGGGACAAAAACGATACATAGAAATAAATTTTAGTTTTATCCTTCAACAATATAAAAAAATTATTTAGAATGAAAGTAGTGTGATTAAGTGTAATTTACTTAGATGTGATTAAAAAATAATTGAATATTATATACAGTAAAAAATTGATATTATCGAAGAATAAAACTAAAATTTATTTCTATGTATCGTTTTTGTCTCCAACGTTTTCGTCCTATTTAAGTCTCTAACGTTTCAAAATCGTCTCAATTTTGTCCCGCCATCAATTCTATTAATGGATCTCTAACGGCAGGACAACATTGAGCCAATTTTAAAACGTTAGGAATTTAAATTATTTAAAAAAATATTATCAAAATATAAAAAAATATATAACTTTAATTTTAATAATATTTGCATAATTATGGTAGCACAGTGATACTGGAATCCACCATATCATAATTGAACTAAAATTGATGCATTGAATTAATAGAAATACAATAACATAAGAGAGAGACATAGATGAAAGAAGTATTGAAGCCATCCATATTATTACATAGGGAAAACTCATCAAGAAATGGCTAATGTATGTCAAAACTCATGGAGCAGAGAGATGTCAATACTCAATACTACTATTATCTCAATTGGAGGAGAAGAAGAAATCTATAGTAACAATAATAATGATAATACTAAGAAATAAAAGCTAAACTACTATGCATTGTTGTAGCCATTGATGACATGCTTCACTTGCTTATTATTATTGATGTCATTAGTTTTCCCAAATATACTCTCCATGTCCTCTAAAGACCTACCTTTGGTTTCAGGCAAGAAGGAATAATAGAAGCACCAAGCCAAAGCTGTGATAGCAGTATACATAAAGAAAATCCCAGCCATTGTAATCTTCTGATAAATTGAAATGAAACTTGTAACCACCACAACATTTGTGAACCTGTTGACAGTGACACCCACACCAAGACCCTGTGCTCTCAACCTGAGTGGAAAAATCTCTGAGCTATACACCCATGTAACAGGTCCAAGGCCTATTGCAGTGAAAGCCACATAGATGTAAGTGAATACAATGGTGAAACTTATTGCCCAAGAAACCTTGTCATCTGAATGCTCCACTATTCTCATGCATGCACCTAAGCCTAGAAGAGACACAGCAACACCACCAGAACTAACCAGCAACAAGATCCTTCTTCCAACTCTGTCCAACAAGAATGTTGATATCAACACGAAAACGGCATCGCTGATTCCCATTCCAACAGTTGCTAGTAACAACACGCTCTTATCAGTGATTCCTGTTCTCTCAAAGATTCTTGGAGTGTACATGAAAATGGCCTCTATCCCTATGATTTGCTGGAACAAATGGACGCCGGTGGCTGCGATTAGGATTCGCCGAACAGGCGGCGACGGGTTGCATAGAAGCTCTCGGAGCGCTCCTCCGCCACTTCGACTCCTCTTTGGCACTTGGACAATGTCTTGTGTGCTTCTTGGATCGATGCCTGCGGCGGTTTTTATCTCTTGCAACCGTTGCTCTGCTTCTTGCTTCGTGTTTGACACGCGCATCAGAACCTCCCTCGCATCACCAATACGCCCTTGCATCACCAGCCACCTGTTTAATTAAGCTGTCATTTAACGTTGATAAATGAAAGTTGATAACTGAAAGTTTAATTACTAATCAAAAACTCAGATACAGTTAAAGTTGATAACTGAAAGTTTAATCAAAATCTGTCAAATCATTTAACTACTATCAACTTCAAACACAACAACAATAGAAGAGTCCAATTTGAATGATGATGACCTTGGCGACTCAACAAGCTTGAGCATGAGAATGGCCAGAGCCAGAGAAGGGAATGCAGGAACAAAAAGCATGGTTCTCCAGCCAATTCGAAGGGGCAAGCGACCGAAGAAGTAGTTAGAGACGTAGCCAAATAAGAGACCCAAGTTGATGGACACGTCAGGGAGAGCGGTTAGGAAGCCTCTGTAGGAAGGAGAAGAGATCTCAGCGCTGTAAACTGGTGCAATCATGAGGGCAAAACCCGCACCAATACCCGCCGTGCATCTTCCAGCCATCAATGCTGAGTAGTTTGGACCGTACCCCATCAGAATGGACCCCAACAAGAAGATGATGGAAGAGAGGATGATGGTGTTTCTCCGTCCTATGATATCAGAGATTCTTCCTGCCAGCAAGGATCCTGGTAATGCACATGCATTCAAGATTCCTGCTAGCAATTGAACCTGTAGATCACTGATTTCTAGTTCTTCCTTTATGTATAACAATGCTCCTGCCATCACTCCTGTAGCTGTACAAGAACAAAATACATTTTGCTTCTTTCTTAGAAATTGCTCCTCTTTCTTCATTTGGATTGCTTATACATGTCTTTGTTTAAGCATTAAAACTGAAAGAGAGTAGTGATATATATATACTCACTTGGACTCATCACCTCATCACCATAAGATGGAGTGTGACTATCACCCACAAAAAATAAATAACACGCACAATAAGTCACACTAATATTTTCAATTAAACAATACCAAACATTATTTCAAAGCCATATTAAGTTGCACAACCCAACTAATTAAAATGTTTTCCAAGATCTTTCTACAATTAACACTATGAAAACGAACAAAATCTATTCCATCCAGACCTACTAATAGTAACAACAGTTAAACCCTATTCTATTAAAGTGAGATTCGTTATGTGAACTAAAGCATATACTGAGTTAGAACATAGTAGAAGAAGAAATAGATACTCACAATAGCCAAATATAGCAGAGATAATAGAGGCAGCTACCACACAAGCACAAGCATAGTTGTTAAACTTTGTATGACTATAGTCCTCATTATTGTGGCTACTACCATCTTTCATGGCTCTTTGGCACTGGCATTGCACGTTTGTTTCTTGTCCCGGACACATTCTGTGAAGTTGCTAATTGTGTGATTTGTAAAAACTGAAAAATGATGCAACACTCGTATATATAGTGACTACATATAGAGACTCTAATTTGGCATTACAACAGTCCATGAGGCCAATTATTTATTTATATATATTGTTTAATCAAGCAGATGTTGCTTCACTCTAAGAAAGAATTATAATGCCTCCACCTCAATTTGCGGTGATTTTCATTGTGTATTATTTAATTTAACATAGAGTATTATATAGTGTATTTTTAATTTCAAAATGCCTGCCTCTTCAAAACTTGTTGACTCAAGAACTATGTAAATGACTCTTCAAAATGAGACGAAGGTAGTTAGTATCGAGTTTTCTTGTATTATGTCGTTTTTATTGTGAAATTACTTAGTGATGTCTACTCTTCATTTCAACAAAAACCAATTTCACTATCACCCCTTCCCCGCTTCTCTTCTCTTCCAAAGGGAAAAACAAATTCGCTAATTTAATATGATATAAATTGTCGTCAAATTCGCATGTATCAACGTCCATAGGGAATTTACATATATTATTACAAAATATTGTTGCCATGTGGAGTTTATGAATGTAATCGGTATTCCTCATGTGCGAGCCTATTGGTTTCTTGATTTACTTTGTGAAGGATGATCGTCCATACCGTGATCATAAAGGTCGTAACTTATTGACAACCTAACCAAATTTTAGATTTTAGATTCCCTTCGAATCTTCCCATCCCTTTTCCAATTTCTTTCTACGTGTTCTAATCAGATCAATCAACCTGTGTAAATTTACAAATTGTTAAAATAATTTAATTTTTATTTCCCGAGATAAAACAATTTTTGCACAGGCATCCAATTTAATATTATCACATCATAAAATATAACATTTTTAAATTCACTACTTAAAAAGTTTTTAAAACATAAATTTAATTAGATGATCGCATAATACTCTTTATATTATTATTATTAGTACATTAAAATTAACTCAATAGTTATTATAGAACTTTTGTCAAAAAAATCATTACTCAATTCTTAGCAACAAATTAGTGTCTAAACTCTAAACTAATTATGTATTCATAATATGTGAAGATCATAGGTAACATAATAATAAAACCAATCATTGTACAACAAAAACCACTATCGCATATATAAATATGTATTTAACATCTCAAAAATATTTTTATTATACTCCAGTAAAT
>NC_029789.2:10146846-10150173 GCF_000816755.2 Arachis ipaensis | reverse complement strand
ATAATATTTTCATTATTTAATTAAAAAATATGATATTAATATATATAAATTTATAACAATTAATTTGGTAGTTAAAACAACTTTTGAAAGAATAAGTTCATCATTTCCATGCAATTGAACTCACAATTTAATGGTTAGTCGTCGAAGCATTTCATGTGATTCTTCTTCAAAAGTATAACTAAACTTAGTTGTTAGTCCATTTGAGTCTGAGATAAAGTGTTCGATTCTCATTTCCTTCTCCCTTCAATTATAGTACATTGAATTATACTTTTATTTTATTTTTATTTTTTTCAGTCCCACATCACTGCCTAAACTATCGTTTGCAAACTACAAAACAGGCACATCCAAAGCCTCAGTAATCTGCATTCTGCAATTTGCATCTTATTAGAGTTTCCTTAAACTTTTAAGTCTACATTGAGCACATCCAAACTAACTAATTTGAGACTTACATAGGAAAGCAAAAACATGTGCTTACTATCAAGAAGCAAACAATTAACAAGTCGGAACTTTTACGCAAAAATAAATAGATGCACCTATATAAATTATCCAAGGATATGAATGAGTTTGGCAAAAGCTTACACGGCCTGGAAAGAGATTTAAAATGGTCTCTGTGGAATTGTCTTCCCCAAAATTGCCTCCCAAACTGAAGGTGAAAATGGTGCTTTCTTGTCCAAAAACTCCCTCACAGCCTTCTTATCAAGATTAAAGCCCTTATCCGTTAATGTCTTGATAGCATCCTTTGCTTCTTCAACACCTTTTTCCTTGCAGAAACTGTCTACTAAGCCTACAAAAGTAGTTGTGTTCGGATAATGACCTGCTTCCAACATCTCCACACAGAATTCAAAAGCATCCTGTAATCTGCCACATTTGCATAGTCCTTGTACAAGGACAGTGTAACTGAAAACGTTTGGTGAAATGCCATTGCTTTGCATTTTCCGAAAAATCCTTATGGCATCATCTGCCTTGTGGGCCTTCGTAAAGCCTTCCACTACAGCTGTATATATGACAATCTCCGGAATGGTACCCTTCTCCCGCATCAGACCAAAAAGCTTCAAGGCTTCTTGAACAAAGCCATCTTTGCATAGACCATCAAGCATGGCCACAGCATTGGGGATAAGACCGGTTTCCTTCATCTTCTTGAAGATCTCATTGGCATCTTGGGGCATAGATTCTGAAGCTGGTTGATTGGGATTTGACCTCTTTGCTTCTTCGGATTGGTTGCCCGAAGCAGAGTCGAATGTGTTTGCTGTTTTATTATCAAACCCAAGCTTGAATTTATCGAGGAAACTCTCTCCTGATTGACCAGCAGCCCGACCTGTTTCAGCCATATTTCTGCCATGGAATGCAAGATCAGGTCTTCCATGATCGTCCTCAAATTTCGGAGGGAAGGAATGGGAACCTCCACTACGTTCCCTCACACGCGGACGAGGAGGCTGATTAGTTGGCCTACCACCTCTCAAAGGTCTATCTGGAATTGGTTCCGGCGGAAACTGTTGATTGCCATATCCCTCCTGGCTTCCATTGATACCACTGCCATCAAAATCTGACTGTTTAAGAGAAAAATCCTCATCATGAGATTCTTGTACATGCTGTTTGATTCTTCCACCACCATCATCAACGAAGCTATAATGGCGCAAAGTCTTAAAGCATGGTGCCAGATATTGTTTGGAAGATGCAGGGGGAACTAGTTTATGAATCCGCCCTAGCATTGTTGGCATGTGAACCTGTTCATAAGTTTCATAAGCATACAGTAAACAAACTCATTCCGAAATCAAAGAAACAACAACTACACAAAGGGGGGAAACAGACATAAATCACACAATAAATGTTGAATAATCATGTATTCAATTAATTTATCACACGAAAGTGCCTGCAATTATTATCAATTTAAAATTATATCTTCAATTGTCAGCAAATGGTGCTGTTATATTAGCATTAAACCAAAGAATGAAATGAAAAAATGCAATGCTCAGTGGTGGTTTCGTAAGGACTCAATCCAATTCACTCAATAAAAGAGTAATCAGATGACCCAAAAAACTAATAAGAGTAAATGTCCTCCTAATAAAAAGGACTTGAGTATATTACTATATTTACATACAATAAGATCCCCACACAAAGTAGATTTTCCAATAAAAATGAATCAAGTTATGACTTAGATCAGACCTTTCAATTATCACATATACATTGATTTCCTTTAATCAAGTCAAGGGAAAGAAAATTAATTTCCTTTTATAAAAACTCTAGTAATCATAAAGGTCTTCAATGTTATATTTTACAAATAACAATAATATCAAGCGTATACACGAAAATATTATCCTACTAGGTGGGATTGGTTATATAAATCAAACGATGTTACGAGTCTTATCATAGGTGAGACTATCTATACATAGATCATATATCAATTATCATATATACATATATATTGGGTGGTGAGCAGGCCGACTCACCGCGCCCAAACCCGCCTTTAACTTTTACTTTTTTTTTTTTCAAAAAAAGTTACTAAACCATTCATTGAAAAAAACATACAATTTCACAATCCCTAACCAAATTTGTTCCAAATAGTAGCTACCATATGATGCTTCTAATATGAATATGATGCAAGCAGATGAATTGATGCAACCTTGGATTAGAATTCAGAAGTGCCACTTGAAGGGTCACTTTTATTTAGATCAAAATAGCAAAAGGAACAACTTCATTCCTATGCCACAATTCATCAACTCATCTCCGTCTTTAGACTAGCTGCTAGCACCTTTCACCCAGGAAGTCAAAAAACAACATTATTACAAACGTAAACTCAGTTTAAATCATGCTAACTTAAGAAAAGAAAAAAAAATGTCCAATGAAGATTTACATCCAAAGATTATAGGTCAAAAAGTGAATATTGGAATCATGAATAAACCACCTCAGGAAAAGACACTATGCATAAAACACACAAACCCCAGCTGTAGCTTTCACAGTACCAGGAAGTATGGAAGATACATATATAGATACACAGGACCCAGGGGCAGCAGCAACAGAGAGGGTGCGAGCCTGCGACGGATACACGGAGGGGACAGGTGCGACAGCGAGGCGCGACGGCGCCGGCGCTGGGTGTTGTAGGTCAATGTGTGCGACGGAGAGAGCCAGAGGCAGAGAGCCCGTGGGTGTTAGGGGGTGGAGGGCTGGAGGTTGATATGAATTCTGTTATACTTACGGGTTATGAGTCTGCTAGGGTTTTTTGCATAGTTATTAGAATTGAACCTGTAATGGACCCAGCCGTAATTGACCCAGTCATACGAGCAGGTCATCGGTTCAACCCATAAATCACTGATTCAACCGATTAATCCG
>NC_029789.2:10145079-10146334 GCF_000816755.2 Arachis ipaensis | reverse complement strand
AATCTGATTATAATTAATATAAAATTATAAAAAAAAAATTAAAATCAAAAGTTAAAATACTTTTTCAATTTAAATGAACAAGAGAACAAAACATATTACAGTCAGTAAATTAATGATTAGCAAACTAATCAAAAACATAAATTCAATTTATAAATCAATCCATCAAAATACCGTTATACCAATAGTCCAATATTGCCTGTGTAATTGTCAACACTCAAATATTAAATCAACTCTTATTACAATAATTGAAGGTTAAGACTAAGACCGAGTCTCTACACATTACACAGAAACTATCTATTCTTACAGCAATAAATTCATCTCGGTGACAGATTTTCAGCAACAAATTCAACTCACTCATAATTTTCAACCCAAAAAAAATTTAGCTCAGTAACAAATTCAAGAAGTATAGCTCAAAAGATATTTACAACAACAAATTAAACTCAACAGCAACAATAAATTTAGCTCAATACAGCAACAAATTCAACTCAATACAACAATAAATTTGACTCAATACAGCAACAAAAGATGGTTCAGTGATGATTTACAACAACAAAATTGACAGGGGCAAGGGAAAAGGAAAAACTGAAAAAGATAGAAGAGGGGAATGCAGGGATAAAAGAAATAAAAGAATTAAGCAATAAAAGATTCAGCTAAGAGACATTCAGCAACAAATTCAACTTAGAGCAACAATTTAAAAGCAATAAAAGATAGGTATTCCATCATACTCATCTGTCACAATAAAATACTTCATCAATTCAACATGTTTTCCAGAAACAAAAAAAATTGCTCAGCGATATATTCAGCAACAAATTCAACTTACAGCAACAAATTCAGCTCATTGATCATTTTCAACAACAAAAAACTATGATAAAATTGAAAAAGAAAGAACAGGGCCGAAGGAAGCTCACCTGCCCAAGGACCAATTGACGGTGAAGGAAGCTGACCGACTGAACTGACGGCGGAACAAGAAGACGACGACCACCACCACCACCCGAGGGACCAGATGCTGATTCGGTCTGCTTTCTGCCGCCGGCGAAGCGAGAGCAGGGAAGGCGGCGACTGAGTGCGAGACGTGACGACACAGGCCGCGACGACGAGCTTGAGTCCGCCGAGTCCGAGTCAGTGAGTGCGACTGTGCGAGAGCTTGAAGGCGAGGGAGAGAGTGACGAGAAAGAGACGAGACTCGAGAGAGAAGAGAGACATTGAGGGTACTTTGGGGATGGGGGTGATCCGCTTTAGGGCAACCTGGGGGTGG
>NC_029789.2:10137609-10144833 GCF_000816755.2 Arachis ipaensis | reverse complement strand
TTTAACTTTAAGAAATTAAATAATTATTATTAATTATTATTAATATTTGTTTTGAATTTATATAATACAATAATTTTTATTATTGTATTAATATATAATAATATAAATATTTCTTACACATAATTTTTTTTGAAGTGTGGGGCAAATAAATTATTATAATGGGGACAATTCTCTACACATATATATACTTGTTATTAGTTTTTTGAAAGTTTAATGGGACAATTGCCCCCACACTCCTACACATAAATCTGTCCCTGCTCATAATCAAACAAAAGTCAACACACCAATTCCAATGCACGATATCTCTTATTTTGAGCACCAATGGATCAATAAATTCAAAACCATCTTGGTGACAAGATTAAACGCTTCCACACAATTCGTCTCACAAATAATATCTCGTTGACCCACATCCCAAGCTAAGAGATATCCTCTCCAAATAGCAAATGATTCTCCTTGAAGAATAATATTACTATCAATCATTCCCAAACACCCCATTTGCCAACTTCCATTACAATATCTAATAAAACAAGCAAAACCAACACTATCACCCGAACCAGGATAACTAGCATCACAATTAATCTTGAAAGTACTAATGGATGAGGAATTTCAAAAACCATTTAGAATAAAGGGAAGGGACATACATTGTAATTCAAAAATATTCTTAAGCTCATTTTCTGAAGCTAATGCCAGACAAATCACTTTTTCCAAAGGCCAAGTTTCATGAAGATTAAAGATGTCATTATTCCTTACTTGTCATATCCACCAAAGTCCCGAAAAGAATTTGAGCGGATGTTCTCTGCTATGATACAAGAACCAGCTTCAAATCCAAAGGATGACAAGAAATATCCAACCTATGCCATACAAGTTGAGCTTTTGGACAATCTCGAATACAATGTAAAACCGATTCCTGGCTAGACAGACATCTTGCGTACCTATCCGATGACGACATCCCTCTTCTGAAGCATAAACTTGCAGTAGGAAGAGCCTCCTTAAGACACAGCCAAGCTAAAAATTTGTGTTTTTCCAGAACAAGTTGGCGCTAAAGTCAAAGCCAATTCCCCCGCTCCTCCCAACCAAACAGCTGCTTACACAACCACAAGTAACCATTGCGTGAGTCATAGATTTTGACAGCAAACTCATACCAATACCAACCCACTTCTGAACCTGCTTGCACATCTGGATGGTAAGAAAAAATATTACCTTTTAGATTTTGAGATAAAGGAGAATAAAGAGTATCCAAGTGCCACTACCAACCAACCAAATATCCTGAATCCAAAGATTCGAATAAAAAATGTGAACATAATCCATCTCATTAAATAATTGTCCTTCTCTCTTCCAGCTAGAAAACAAAAAATTCTGGTTCAAATCCCCAATGCACCAAGCAAATCTATCCTTCAACACTTTCCAAACCTTGCAAAGACTCCTCCAAATGGGAGAGCCCTTGTTCTTAGGACAACCAAAACAGTCATATAGAGATGATCTGTCTTTGGCATCCAACAATTGGACCCATAACTTGTTTGGTTGTTGGAAAAAAGTCCAAACTAACTTCCCAAGAAGAGCAATATTCGCACAATAAGAATCTCTAATCTCCAAACCTCTATATTTTTTGGAGTAACCAGTAACTTTCAACTAACAAAATTCAATCCTCTTCCATCAACTTGTCATTTCTAAAGAAATTTTTTTATCATAGACTCCAATTTACTAATGATTCTTTTGGAAAAAATAGAGACATACATCTGGTACGTGGGTATAGTGGCTGCAACAGAATTAACCAAGCAAAATCTACCAGGTTGATTGAGTAAACTCCCTTTCCAGCTTGCTAGTCTACCCCAGATCTTATTCAGGACACCATTGAAAACTGAACGGGTTACCCTAGAATGACTAAGAGTAACTCCAAGATACTTGCCCAAGTCCTGGACAAATCTGATAGAGGATACCCCAGTAAAAACCTCTTTCCTTGTTGCAGAGACATTCTTAGAGCAAAGCGCTTTAGACTTCTTCACATTAATCTTCATCTCAGATGCTTTGCAAAAGGTCTCTAAAACCAACATCACATTTTGCACATGTCTCTTTGTAGTTTTACAGAATAAAAGCAAGTCATTCGCAAATATTAAGTGGGATATTCTTGGTCCCCTCTAGAAACAGCAACCGGCTCCCACAAGCCCAAATCAACCTGATGACTAATAAAGTATGCCAATCACTCCATACACAACACAAAAAGATAGGGTGACATAGGGTCTCCTTGTCTAAGACCCCAGTTAGGAATAAAGCCATTCAGACGATTCCCATTCCAAAGAATAGATAAGGAGGAAGCAGTGACACAATTCATAATCAAATTAACTGTAGGGCTGAAAAAACCAAAACTCTTAAGGGTATGGGCTAAAAACCTCCAGTCAACTCTGTCATAAGCTTTCTCCAGACCAATTTTAAAAGTCAGCGTGCCTTTCTTTTTCTTCATAAAGTAGAGGACTTCTTGAGAAATAATGATTTTGTTAGGAGTTCCTCGTCTCGGAATAAATCCTCCTTGAAGCGGGCCAACAATCTCCGCAAGATGAGGACGGAGCCTATTAACAAGGACTTTTGTGATGATCTTGTAAACTACATTGTAGAGACTAATCGGCCTGAAATCTTTCATAGATACCAGTAATTCAACCTTTGGAATAAGAACCAGTAAAGTCTCCATCATTCTCGGATCAAGAGTAACACCGGAGAATGCCTGCTTAACCATCTTCTAAACATCAAGACCAATAATCTCCCAATATTCCTTGAAGAAGAAATTTTGAAACCCATCAGAACCCAGAATTTTAAAAGAGTTCATGTGAAAAATAGTTGTTCTGACTTCCTCCATAGTAATTGGTGCCGTAAGATCATTGCAAGCTTCCTCATTTAGAGAAGGAACAAGCACATCACCAAGGCAACCCAAATCAACATCATCCAAACGATAGAATAAGCTTTTGTAGAAAGACTCTACTTCTCGACTCAGAACCTCTGGATCAGTTTTCCACACTCCATCCTTGAAAAAAAGGCCATGAATCTTATTATGCTTCCTTAGCACAAGAGTTTGAAAATGAAAGAATCTTGTATTCATATCCTCGAACCTTATCTAATGCTCTCTAAACTTTTGGAACCATAGGAACTCTTCTTGCATTAGAGTATTATTATAATGATTAAGCAACGGTTGCTCTTTCTGACACAAATAAATGCTATCCACCACTTTCAAATACTTTTGTAAATAATTAATCTGCTGCTCTAATTCATATTTTTTAACAAAAATATTATCAAACACCTTCGAGTTAAACTCTAATGAATTCTTCAGCACTTTCGAAAGCTTGCCATGAATTCCTCTATTACCAGACCACCATGACTGATTCACAATATCCTTATACCTGGAATGAGTAGTCCAAGCAGCAACAAATCGAAAAGGTCGATTCCCTTTAGGCTGAGGACGACCTTTATAATGCACCAAAATAGGGCAATGATCAGACTAAAGCCTATTTAAAACTTCTGCATAAGCCTCTGGAAAGATAGATAACCAACTACTATTTATACAGACTCGGTTAAGCTTTTTTGCCACGTCAACATAATTTTTTATCCTTCTGTACCAAAAAAAATTGTCTCCCTATAGTCTTCAGATTAAACAAACCACTATCCCCTAATGAAGTAGTAAACATGTTTGCTCTTTGATGAGAAAATTGATAGCCCTTAAATTCATGAGAAAATATGACTTCATTAAAATTACCAAGAATAATCCAAGGTCCTTGAAAAATCATGAATTGTGCAACAAGATAATCTCAAAGGAGAACCCTTTTATTAAATTGAGAGCTACTATAAATACCACTGCACCTCCAAATTAAATTATCAGATTGAACCTCAATAGTAACACCCTGATCAAAAGCATCAATGAACTTACAACAAACACCCTGCATAGAGGATAGAAATCAAATACCCCTATTATGCCCCTCTGCTTCCACTATACCAAAAAAAAGTCATACCCCAACATTTTCCAAAACAATTTTAAATGCTGAAAAGGAGAGTGAGTTTCAACCACAATAAAGAAAACAGGTCTAAATTTTTTAACAAGTTCCTTACAATGCACCTAGGCTAACTTATTAGAAGCACTCCTAATATTCCAAACAATCATATTTAAACTATCCATAAATAATAGGGACAGAATAAATAAAAACATAAACTCTAAATAGAATCACCAACCTCAATAGGTGGTTTGTCCTACGGTACTGGCATACTTTGATCCTCAATAATTGTCACCCTCGGACTCCCCAACGTTGCACCCGCCATGCTTCCATCTACTAAAGTTTCTTCCGTTGCACCACCATTTTTATCAACTGGCGAGTTCTGTAGGAAGGAAGGCCGCAGACGCTTCCGGAGAGAAATGTCACGACGTGCAGGAGTTTTGCGTGATGGAGATGGCGCAATTTTATGTTTTTCTCACTGCCCCATCCTAATGCCAATTGATTTGCCTCCATCACCATGAAAATTGGGTCTTGGAATCCTTCTTGAACCATACTTGTGCTGCTTTCCATCTTGGTCCTTCAAACCTGATGGATGGCCCATTGTGAATTTTCTCTTACGCAGCACTTGTTGCCAACCCTCTCCATCATCCATGCATGGCTCATTAACATGACCATCAGGCATGTGAGGAGCCAATAATTCCGTAACCACATCCTTCCCTTTAACAACTCCTAATTTCTCGCCGAAATTACGAGAATTCTCACCCAAATCGCGAGCTTCCGATTCAACCTTTTTTTGAATTTCATGATTGTTGTGTGGCACTAGGGTCGGGGCTTCATTATTTATTTCATCACCAAAAGAATCACACTTTCCTTCCAAGGACTCCTTCTCCATGCACAACAATTTATCATGCCCATACCGTGCACAAGTAGAACAAATCAACTGTAAACGTTTGTACTCCACTTTATAAGTCATACCCTCCACTATAATATGTTTGATTACAAGCAATCCAAGATTAATTTGAACACAAACTCGAACATATTTTCTCTTTCTGCAAGCTTAGTGGCCAAATCTACTTTCATCGAAACCCCTATTGCAGAAGCAATTCGCAGCATTGCTTGTTCCTGGTAGCACCAAATTGGAAGTCTCGAGACTCGAATCCATACTAGTGTTGATCCGAGGATTGTTCGCATGGCCTAAAATCCACGTCCCATGACTTTACTACAACATAGTGATAGTCTATCAATCACGGGACACCAAGCATGACTTTCTCACGATCCGCAACAATATCAAATTTAACCAAAAATACCCAAACTCCACATCCAACAAATCATACCCTCCTTTGATGCGCTATACTATCCGAAACTTATGCATAAGAGTCGTGTAGCCATAATGTTTATCCAGTACCTTGATCACAATGACTTCTTTATATGGTTCAACTAGACAGCTCTTTGCCTTCTTCGTAAAATTGACACTTGGTGGACGAGAATTACCCTGCTTACCTGGCACCGTCACGATACTATACCCAGATAAAGACCTACTAATGTAAAGGCCTTAAATTTTTCTGCACCAATGACCTTATTATCTCTAAAAGAGACCTTGGATAGTTTTTCTAAACCCTCTCGAAAAGAATCCTCCTTAACACCGGATACACACCCTCCCACATCAAACGCTCGCTTCCGCTCTCTCCTTCTCCCTGAATACGGAGTACGTTTTCTTTTTTTTACCAAATCTAATATTTAAATAGTCTAATTAGTGACCTAATTTAATAATTATGATTTTTTTATTTAGGCTTTAAAAGAATAAAAAAACAAATGACGGTTTCTTTGGACAAGTCCACCTTGCCAAAACCTGTGGATCAGCGGCTTTTTTTTATTACAATCGTGCTTCCTTTTTCAATCGTGCTATGTTACCAAGAAGAAATCTACCAATATCTGCCAAAGGTTATTGGGTTATTTCACAAAGCCCAATTATTTAGAAAAATTACACCCCAAATTAACCCAGTTAATCCTAATACCACATGTTTATACCTGTAACCCTAATTTACCCTCTTTTTACTTGTTGTTACTGCTGAGACACACCCCCACTCCTCATCTCCTCTGGCAGCGCCACGTAGCACGCCGGATTGCCGTCTTCTCTGGTCGCATTCGTCAACGGAGTCAACGCCGTCGGAAAACCAGTTGCATGCTACGTTAGTTTGTTATCACTCCTGCACATTTCAATTTGCATTATACTGGACCCACCAAATCCCTAATTGACATAACAAATTATATTTAAATTAATTTTAATTAGTGTTGATAATAGTTGGCAGATACAACTCTTGGTACCCTATACTTTTCCTTTTTATTATAGCATCTAGTTCAATTATTTTTTTGGGCAAGTTAAATGAGTTTCACCAATTAAGTTCTATTTTAGTCTTGAAAATTAATAAGTTGCATTGATTTATTCTTTAATTTTTTAATTGTTACAATTTGATCTTTTATATTTAAAAAAGTATACCAATATAGTCCTTCGTATATTTTCCGTCATCGAAACTCAACATCATTGGTGACGTAACCAGAGACGGATGTATGTATATAATTGTGGGGGCAACCGCCCCCACTACAATTTGAAAATTTTTTAAGTAGTATATGATAATAATATTTATTTGTCCTCATTAAATTATTGAATTTGACCCCATAATAATTTTTTACTCAATTTTTGGTACTACATAGTTAATTTAAAAATTTTATATTAGATGTCATTAGAATGATCAATTCTCAATTTAAAAAAAATTTGTATTTTTTCTTAAAAATCGACTCCAAAGAATATTATTTATCTTTTTTTGTTAGTTTTATTTTTTTTTCATAACAACTGCATTAATTGAAAGAATTTTCTCAACTATGAATCTCAATAAGAATTGGCTTCTAATTGTATGAGAAGTAAATTTTTAAATAAATATTTACTTATATATATGTAAGAGTAATACTACACATTCAAGTCTTTTTATGAACTAAGTTTAACCAAGTTAAACAATAAGATTTAAAATAATGTTAGTCATAGTTGATTTTTGTTATCTTAGACTAACTCGGGTGGACTTGGTTAACAAAAAAATGTGAATATATAGCATTATCTTATATAAAAAGACAGATATTTTGATTGTGTTGTTAAGAAAAAGATTACTTAATTTTTTTAAAATATGAAACTTAAATAATAAAATTCTAAATTATATGTTATTATTTAAATTATTATTTTATTATTGTAATTTGTAAATTA
>NC_029789.2:10117510-10137357 GCF_000816755.2 Arachis ipaensis | reverse complement strand
TTACTATCAAAATTTTTTACATCTGTCACTGGACGTAACTCAAGTCTTGCCACGCTGAACATATTAAAACGACGTTATACACGTTTTAACGCTAAAAAAGGCATATAAACGATGTCGTTTGAGGGTTATGACAAGGAACTTGATTATGACTAGGGACGGATCTATATATATTATAGTGGGGGCAAGTGCCCCCACTATAATTTGAAATTTTTTTGAATAGTATATGATAATAATATTTATTTGCCCCATTAAATTATTGAATTTGACCCCACAATAATTTTTTACTTAACTTTTGGTACTTAATAGTCAATTTAAAAATTTCATATTAGATGTTTATGAGAAGAATCAATTCTCAATTTAAATGAGATTGATGTTCTTTCTTAGAGATGAACTCAAAAAATATTATTTATCTTTTTTTAAAATTAGTTTTAGTTTTTTCTGTAGCAATTACATTAATTGAAAGAATTTTTTCAACTATGAATATTACTTACAAATTGAAAATATTTTTATTGAAATTTCAAAAAATTTAAATTTTTAATGTATTTATTTTGTAATTATTAAATAAATTTAAAATCTTTCACTAATAGTAAGCTTGTTATGTGTTTTTATGATACATGTTAGCTAAACCTAAATTATTATTATGTTATATATATTTTGTCCCCACTATCATAATTTTCTGGATCCATCATTGTTAATGACGCTGAATTCTGGTAATAAAAAATACATAAAAGACTATATTAATGCACTTTTTTTAGTTTAGACGACTAAATGAAAATAATTAAAAAATCAAAAACTAAATCAGTATAACTCACCAATCGGACTAAAATGAAACTTAATTCGAGCTGAATAGTAGAATTTGGCTCGTTTTGCCACCTTATATATAGGGCAATTTACCTAAATAAATAAAGTAAGTGAAAGCTTTACTCAAATACACAAAACAAAAACCGTTTACGTGCATGTGCAAATTTCACTTTCTATGTAATCCGTGGAAAGCAACCACGGTTTCTAATTTCCACGTAAACCGTGGCAACAAGGGAAGGATTATGAATGGTTTTTCTTGTGTGTAAACCGTGGCAAGTTACCACAGATTACGAAGGGAAGATTGAATGCATAAACCGTGGCTGCCTCCCACGGTTTATGAAGATTGCGCAGTAAACGTAAACCTCTGTAACCTCCCATGGTTTATGAGAATTGTGCAGTAAACGTAAACCACTCTAACCTCCCACAGTTTATGTGTTAGGGGCTATAAATACATAATCCGCTGAAGGTCTTCACGGATCATTTGTGTCACAAACAAAATTTTGAAGGTTGTTGCTTTCAGAGAATTTGAGGAAAGCTTTGAAGGTTTCAAAGAGGTTTGGGTGGTTGAGCCATGGAGGATGAGGTTCGCTTGTACCGACTAAATGGCGTTGCTCACGTGGCTGGATACATCGACGAAGAAGTTAGTTATTATTATTATTATTATTAATATTTTTATTATTTTCTTCTCTAATTATAAATCTCCTTATAATAATTTTTTGATAGAATATTTTTTTGGTCTAATAGATTTTTTTTCCTAATTTTTGTCAAAAATAATATATATTAGGAGAAAAAAAAGAAAATATAAATTAAATTTTAAAATTCAAATTTAAATAAGGCAGTAACAATATTTTATTACTTTTATTTTTATTGTTACTATGAGTGCATAGTATTAGTAGTTTCATTGCTAATATTATTGTTGTTGTTACTTTTATGACAATGGTAGTTATTATTGTTACTCGTACTTTTTGTTAGTGTTGGGAGCGTTTAGTATTATAATTACTGTTATTGTTAGTGGAGTTATTCCTGTTGGTGTTGTTATTATTCCATTTTGCTTCGTGATTGTTATTGTTATAACAATAGAATCAACAAAATCAATGTGAGGATTCTAGTAATTTTTTATAAATTATGTTTGATGTTATTAGTGATGGTCGTATGTTGAGGGATTTTGTTACCCACATTTTGCAGCCTACTAGGGTTATTAGCGGCATTAGGAGACAACAGAATATGCCCTTACATGACCGGATTATACCCTATCTGGAGACCGCCGGCTTGTATCATTTGGCTAGGCTGAACAGTCAGTGGTTCTGGGTTGATGAGCCTCTCCTTAGTGCATTTATTGAGCGATGGCGTCCTGAGACCCACACCTTCCATATGCCCTTTGGTGAGTGCACTATTACTTTGCAAGATGTGGCATATCAGCTGGGTTTGCCGATCGATGGTGAGCCCGTTAGTGGGTGCCTGATTGAGTTTGAGAATCTGATGGAGCACGGTAGACCAGCATGGGTGTGGTTCCGCGAGTTGTTCGGGGAGTTACCTCCGCAGAGTAAGGTAAAGAAGATGACAGTGTGCTACACATGGTTCCATGAGAGGTTTCGGGTTCTCCCAGCAGATGCTAGCGATGAGACCGTGTGTATATACGCTCGTGCCTATATTCTGATGCTGTTGTCCTCGCAGCTGTTTGCGGACAAGAATGCAAACCGGGTCCACCTTCGCTGGTTGCCTTATTTGGCATCGTTGGACGAGTTGGGCAGATATAGCTGGGGCTCGGCTGCACTGGTCTGGTTGTATAGATGTCTTTGTCGTGTGACAAACAGAAACGTTGTTAACTTGGCCAGGCCGCTACAGCTTCTACAGCCTTGGATTTTCTGGAGGTTTCCCACTCTGAGGCCCAGTGGGTTTGATGGATTCGGGTTTCCTCTTGCTTCCAGGTACGGTTTATTATTTTCAGTTCGTAAATTGTTCAACATCATGTGTTATTCTTTGTTTTGACATCATTTCAATGAAAATTGTAGGTGGGCTGAGTACATGCCGAGAAACGATGCAGGGGCTCAAAGATTAGTGTCTGCACGCCTTTCCTTGGATCGATTGCGTGTCCACGATGTGAGTCATTTAGTTATTGCTCTTACTTGCACTAGTTTATGTTAAATGTCATGGTCTGACGAAACTCTTACTGTTTCGATACAGTTTGTGTGGGAGCCTTATTCTTCTGTCGAGGTTGCTTCTGTTATTCATCCGGAGATACTAGTTGACGAGCACCGTAGGCTATGGACGGCCATCACTAGCCTGATATATTTTGCTGCGATTGAGTGGCATCAGGTCGATAGGGTTCTACCGCAGTTCGGCGGTGTTCAGCATCTCCTTCAGCCAGCTCTGAACATAGATTGGCTACATGCGAAGGATGGCAAGGGTGGGGACCGGTGGTTCCCCACGTATTATCAGGAGTGGCATAAGCTTTGGGAGAACCGGATTCAGTCAATCATATGGGTCGATCGAGTCCTTGACCCCGGTCCATCAGCAGACTACCTGGAGTGGTGGTGCCGTGTGGCGCACAGATTCCTATCCCCAGATGTTGCATTTCAGGATCCGAGGCCGATTGTGTTGAGTGAGGAGGCTCGTCACAGAGGGTCATCCCAGGCACCTCCTAGGGTCCACGTTTACGACAGACCAGATAACAGGCGAGTCGATCGCGTCGACGTATAGGCACCCGGACCACGGATCGAGAGTGGCGATGGTTGGACGACCGTTTGGAGGAGGACCTCCATGGACCTGATCATGGAGATGCGATGGATTATCGTGTTCCTCGTCGTAGAGGCAGACGACAGGCTGGGCGGGTTGGCCGTGGAGGGGGTCGAGGTAGAGGACCATCCGTTGAGGATGACGGCACTCAGCACGTTCTTGGTGAGGATGTAGTTGGTTCAGCCTCAGCTATGGATCAGCCGACCTACGATGTGGGTAGTAGCTCTCAGCTCTTTGGGAACGTGGCCCCACATGCATTTGCTGAGTTTACCACCGCGGCAGTCGGGATGGACATCGATGATCCTATTACTGAGTCAGAGTTCTATAGGGATATAGCAGACATGCTCAGGGATGACGATGGGACCCATTATAGGCCACAGATGCCTGAGGATCATTCCCAGTTTGCTGATCACCAGCCACAGAGTGACGATGTTCAGGCTCAGTTGGCCGTTGACCTCAACGAGACTGCAGCATCTCCGTGTGACCCATGGTTCGCGTTAGGAGGGACCCCAGCCTCCGCATTCAGCGCCGTTCCTGCTTGGCCATCCAAACCTTCCTGTAACTAGGCCTGAAACCGTAATCGCCTTCTGTAGCTTGTTGCAATACCTTTACCGTAACCGCAGCATCTTCCCTAACCAACGGAAGAATCCTCGCACAGATAACGTGGTAATCCAGCTGACGGTGATCACTGGAAATAGAGGTTGCCAAGCATGTGTGTGGCCCGTTGTACCTCCTAACCTCCCAAGTTCCCTTTTGTGCACGCAGCGCTACGCGAATCAACCAAGTACAACCCTTGCCGAATTCCTTGCATTTTCCATGATACTTCAGATGATTTGATTCGATAACTCTGTACTCAACACCTCGTCGGATGCTATAGTCCTTCACACTCAGCACAGCCTCATCTTTATTCTGGAATGATTGCCCAATCTGAAATTCTATAGAAGAGCCCCCGACTGTGTTACCACCATCCTCCTGTTGACCCAGAGCCTCCAAGTTTAGTGTGGAGAAGTGTGGAGGGTACTGTTGAGAAGCAGAACTTGAAGGCCGATGCTGCGCATGTGGATTGGCACCTGTGTCATCGTCGCTGTCCCCTATGATATCAACAGGCTCCTGGTCAGAGTCATCATCACACATTGCATTCTCTACTCGATCAGGTTCACCATCCCCTTCCGTATAAGGTAACATGCCACCACCGGTGCCCACAACGTAAGCCTGCTCAAAGACTCTTGCATTCTCCAAAGGTACAGAACCAACAACCTCTGTTCGGTCTAAATCAACCGCGAATGCAGGGGATGCTACCAGCAGAAGATACTGTCTGACCGCAGGTATCGAACTAGACGCAACTCTCGCGCCAGTCAAGCTAGGAACTTGAGCGGATGCCCCAGAACTATCGACACCGACCTCCAACTTCGCGAACAATTTGTGGATTCTGATCTCCGGAAAACTCCTTACACAATGGAACAAAACCCTAATATCTTCATCAGCCGCTAGCACAAAGGTATCATACTTAACACCTGTCGAGACAACTGCGATGGAAATCTTGTAGAATAGTTTCTTCACTCACTTGCTACCAAACACGCCAAACTTCTGCAAGATGCTGTTCTTCAAATCTGACAAAGTGCTTGACGAACTGATGAAAACACTCAGTGGTTCTCTGTCAGTGAACTTCACCCCATAAGTTTTGCATTTTTTAATTTTCCCAGAGCAATGCACTAAGGCAAGAAAACTCTCTACCTCACTTGCCATTATGAGAATGACCTCTTGTGGAGCTTGAATCTCACCCTCATATATATAGAGTTTCTGTCTTTGTAAACCGTGGGAACCTACAGTGTATTATGGCCATAATTTTTCCTTCATAAACCGTTGTAGCCCACAATGTTTTATCACCATCTTGCCATCTTCATAAACCGTGGGAGGCTGCCACGGTTTATGCATTCAATTTTTCCTTCGTAATCCATGGTAACTTGCCACGGTTTACACACAAGAAAAACCATTCATAATCCGTCCCTGGTTGCCACGGTTTATGTATAAATTAGAAACCGTGGTTGCTTCCCACAGATTACATAGAAAGTGGAATTTGCACATGCACGCAAAGGGTTTCTGTTTTGTGTATTTAAGTAAAACTTTCACCTACTTTATTTATTTGGGTAAATTGCCCTTTTATATATATATATAAGTATGAACTCCCCATCAAATTAATTATACATAAATTTCAGGACAATTTACTTATTTAAATAAAATGACAGAATCCTTTATCCAAATGTGCAAAACGGATTGTTGTTACGTGCATGTGCAAAAATCCTATTCTATGTAATCCGTGGCAACCAACCACGGTTTCTGAATTGTGCATAAACCGTGGCAGGCTGGGACGGTTTATGGGAAAACATGGATGCTTGTAAACTGTGGTAGGTTCCAGCGGTTTATGAAGGTGGCGTGGAAGGCATAAACCGTGGTAGGTTACCACGGTTTATGAAGAAGCTGCACTGGTCATAAACCCTTGTGGCTTACAACGGTTTATGAAGGTTCAATTTTGGCCAAAAAACCTTGTAGGTTCCCACGGTTTACAATGACGGGAACTCTATATATATGTGGGTGATTCAAGCTCCATAAGAGATCATTCTCACAATGGCAAGTGAGGAAGATAATTTTCTTGCCTTAGTGCATTGCTCTGGAAAAATTAAAAAAAGCAAAAGCTATGGTGTGAAGTTCACCGACAGAGAACCACTGAGTATTTTTATCAGTTCGTCCATGAGTTTGTTAGATTTGAAGAACAGCATCTTGCAGAAGCTTGGCGTGTTGGGTAGCAAGTGGGTGAAGAAACTATTCTACAAGATTCCTATCGCAGTTGTCTCGACCGGTGTTCAGTATGATACCTTTGCGGTTAAGGCTGATAAAGATATTAGGGTTTTGTTCTACTATGTAAGGAATTTTCCAGAGATCAGAATCCATAAGTTGTTCGCGAAGTTGGAGGTCGGTGTCGATAGTTCTGGGGCATCCGCTCCAGTTCCTAGCCCTACTGCCGCGGGTGGTGCATCTAGTTCGATGCCTGCGGTCAGACCGTATCTTCTGCCGGTTCAATCACCTTCGTTTGCGGCTGATTTAGACCGAACGGAGGTTGTTGGTTCTATACCTTTGGAGAATGCAGCAGTCTTTGAGCCTCCTCACGTTGTGGGCACCGGTGGTGGCCTGTTACCTTATATGGAAGACTTTGGTGGACCTGATCAAGTAGAGAATGCAATGTGTGACGATGAGTCTGACCAGGAGCCTGTTGATATCGTAGGTGACAGCGACGATGACACAGGTGCCGATCCACATGCGCAGCATCGGCATTCAAGTTCTGCTTCTCAGCAGTACCCTCCACACTTCTCCACACTAAACTTGGATGCTCTTGGTCAACAAGAAGACGGTGGTAACCTACTGGGGGGATCTTCTACAGAATATCAGATTGGACAAACATTCCAGAATAAAGATGAAGCTGTGCTGAGTGTCAAGGACTATAGCATCCGGCGAGGTGTTGAGTACAGAGTCATCGAATCAGATCATTTGAAGTATCATGGAAAATGCAAGGAATTCGGCAAGGGTTGTAGTTGGTTGATTCGTGTAGCGCTTCGTGCACGAAAGGGCACTTGGGAGGTTAGGAGGTACAATGGGCCACACACATGCTTGGCAACCTCTATTTCAAGTGATCACCGTCAGCTGGATTACCACGTTATCTGTGCGAGGATTCTTCCTTTGGTTAGGACAGATGCTGCAGTTACGGTAAAGGTACTTCAACAAGCGACAGAAGCCGATTACGGTTTCAGGCCTAGTTACAGGAAGGTTTGGATGGCCAAGCAGAAGGCAGTGGCACAAATATATGGAGATTGGGAAGAGTCTTACGCGGAGTTGCCACGTTGGATGCTAGGGGTCCAGTCGACAATGCCTGGAACAATCATGGTGTTGAAGACGTCTCCTGTTCGGATTGGTGGTGAGGTTGATGAGTCGACGGTGTACTTTCACCGGCTTTTCTGGACATTTCCACGTTGTATCGAGGCATTCCGGCATTGCAAGCCCCTCGTCAGTATTGATGGTACCCACTTGTATGGGAAGTATGGAGGGACACTACTGTTGGCGATAGCTCAGGACGGGAACTCGAACATCCTCCCGATAGCATTTGCCCTTGTGGAGGGCGAAAATGCAGAGTCGTGGTCATTCTTCTTGTCCAACCTCCGAGAGTATGTGACTCCTCAGGAGGGTATCCTTGTTATCTCTGACAGGCATAATGGGATCAAGGCAGCACTTGAGGCACCTGAGACTGGGTGGCTGCCTCCTCGGGCTTTCCGAGCCTACTGTATTAGGCATGTGGCTGCGAATTTCGCCCTAACGTTCAAAGGTAAGGACTCAAGGAGGATGTTGGTGAATGCTTCCTACGCAAAGACAGAAGCTGAGTTTTACTACTGGTTTGACATCATGCGGACTGAGAATCCAGCGATGTGTGACTGGGCCAACCGGATGGAGTACGACAAATGGACCCAACATGAGGATGGTGGTCGACGGTTCGGGCACATGACCACAAACATCAGTGAATGTGTGAACTCCGTGCTAAAGGGAACTCGCAACCTCCCAGTCACATCGTTGGTTAAGTCAACTTACGGGAGGCTTGCTCAGCTATTTGTGGTACGGGGACAGACAGCAGAGGCACAACTCGGATCTGGGCATGAATTTTGTCAGGCATTGGTCAAGGCTATTGATCGGAACCTAAGAGACTCTAGGTGCTTCACTGTGACGTTATACGACAGGCATCAGTCCGAGTACATCGTCCCGGAGACAACACCTACCGGGAGCTTCTCGCTGGGTAGCTATAGAGTTTCCCTTAAAGATCACCGATGCGACTGTGGCCACTTTCAGGCGCTGCATTATCCTTGTTGCCACGCCATTGCGTGTTGCGCCTACTCCCGGCTTAATTGGGCGTCATATGTTCACGAGGTGTATCGTATGAGTGAGGTGTTCAACGTTTACAAGCAGGGGTTTCTCCCACCTATCCCTGAAGGAATATGGCCTCCATATGCTGGGCCTACCATCATTCCTGACCCTAATATGCGGCGTGCAAAGGAAGGTCGTCCAAAGGCAACCAGGATCCGTGGAAGTATGGATCAGTCTCAGGAGAACCAGCCAAAGCGTTGTGGGCTATGCTGTCAGGCTGGGCATACGCGGAGAAACTGTGACCAGCGAAGACATAGTGGTGGAGGGGATGCCTAGATCTCATGTCGTCTAAAATGCCGTCTATGCTGTTTCAGTTGTTTTAGGGTATAGATAATTTTAGTAATGTATTGTTGGTTAAGTCTATGACTGTCAACATGTTTTTTTAATGCAAAAATTTCAGATGAATAAATTCCTGTTATTTTACATGTTTGATTGAACCACTTTGGTATCGTTCATATTGTGCATTATAATTGAGACCGTAGAGCTACATATCAAAGAAGCTGAAACCGGTTTAACTGCTTAGTCAAAAGAAAAATGGACATTTCACATAAGTCTTAAAGCCATAAGTCTCACTAGCATGCTAAGTACATAAACTAACAAAGTCCCTACCGGACGGGAAGATACGACATAACTAATCAGAATCCTCAATGGTGTCACTGTCATCATCGTCGAACTGGCCAAGCAGGTGACCTCCGGTGCCACACAAAGGAGGACGCCTCACCCGCCTCGGTCTCTGATCTGCCGCTGGTGCTGATGGCTGTGCTGGAACCGTGCTGAATGCAGAGGCAGGTGTCCCTCCTAACGCAAACCATGGGTCAGACGGAGATACTACAGGGTCGTTGAGGTCAACGACCAACTGAGCCTGAACGTTGTCAATCCGTGGCTGCTGATCAGCAAACTGGGCATGCTCCTCAGGCATCTGTGGCCTATAATGGGTACCATCATCATCCCTGAGCAAGTCTGCTATATCCCTGTAGAACTCGGACTCGGTAACAGGATCATCAATGTCCATCCCGACAGCCGCGGTAGTAAACTCAGCAAAAGCATGTGGGGTCACATTCCCAAAGAGCTGAGAGCTAGTACCCACGTCGAAGGTGGGCTGATCCATAGCTGAGGCTGAACCAACTACCTCCTCACCGGGCACGTGATGAGTGCCGTCATCCTGCACGGATGGTCCTCTATCACGAGTACCTCCACGGTCATGCCGCGCAGGCTGCCGTCTGCCTCTACGTCGAGGAACACGGTAATCCACTGCATCCCCAGGCTCAGCTCCAGGGACGTCCTCCTCCAAACGGTCGGCAAACTCCCTCCACTCGCGATCGGTGGTCCGGGTCCCTATATGGCGACGCCGATCGACTCGTCTGTTATCTGGTCTGTCATAAACGTGCACTCTAGGAGGTGCATGGGACGACCCTCTGTGACGAGCCTCCTCAGTCAAGACAATCGGCCTCGGATCCTGAAATGCTACATCTGGGGATAGGAACCTGTGCGCCACACGGCACCACCACTCCAGGTACTCTGCTGATGGACCGGGGTCAAGGACTCGATCGACCCATATGACTGACTGAAGCCTGTTCTCCCAAAGCTGATGCCACTCCTGATAATACGTGGGAAACCACCGGTCCCCACCTCTACCATCCTTCGCATGTAGCCAATCTATGTTCAGAGCTGACTGGGGGAGATGCTGAACACCGTCGAACTGGGGTAGAACCCTATCGACCAGATGCCATTCAATCGCAGCAAAATATATCAGGCTAGTGACAGCCGTCCATAGCCTACGGTGCTCGTCAACTAGTATCTCCGGATGAATAACAGCAGCAACCTCAACAGAAGAATAAGGCTCTCACACAAACTGTATCGAAACAGTAAGAGTTTCATCAGACAATGACATTTACGAAAAACCAGTTCAAGTATCAGCAATAAATAAATGACTCACATCGTGGACACGCAATCGATCCAATGCAAGGCGTGCGGAAACTAATCTCTGTGCCCTTGCATCGTTCCACGGCATAAAGGTCGCCCACTTACAATTTTAATTGAAATGATGTCAAAACATAGAATAACACATGATGTTCAACAATTTATGAACGGAAAATAGTAAACCTTACCTGGAAGCAAGAGGAAACCCGAACCCGTCAAAACCAGTGGGTCTCAGAGTGGGAAACCTCCAGAAAATCCAAGACTGTAGTAGGTGTAGCGGCCCAGCCAAGTTAACAACGTTCCTGTTTGTCCCACGACAAAGACACCTATACAACCAGGCCAGTGCATCCGAGCCCCAGCTATATCTGCCCAAGTCGTCCAATGATGCCAAATAAGGCAACCAGCGAAGGTGGACCCGGTTTGCGTTCTTGTCCGCAAACAGCTGAGACGACAACAGCATCAGGATATAAGCACGTGCGTATACACGCACGGTCTCATCAGTAGCATTTGCAGGGAGAACCCGGAACCTCTCGTGGAACCATGTGTAGCACACTGTCATCTGCTTTACTTTACTCTGTGGAGGTAACTCCCCAAACAACTCCCGGAACCACACCCATGCTGGTCTACCGTGTTCCATCAGATTCTCAAACTCAGTCAGGCACCCACTAACGGGCGCACCATCGATCGGCAAACCCAGCTGATATGCCACATCCTACAAAGTAATGGTGCATTCACCAAAGGGCATGTGGAACGTGTGGGTCTCTGGACGCCACCGCTCAATAAATGCGCTAAGGAGAGGCTCATCAACCCAGAACCACTGACTGTTTAGCCTAGCCAGATGATACAAGCCCGCGGTCTCCAGATACGGTATAATCCAGTCATGTAAGGGCATATTCTGTTGTCTCCTAACGGCGCTAATAACCCTACTAGGCTGCAAAACGTGGGTAACAAATTCCCTTAACATACAACCATTACTAATTACATCAAACATAATTTCGTAAAAATTATTAGAATCATCACATTAAATTTATTGATTCTCTTATTGTGTAATAAACAATGAAACTACGAATACTATGCACTCATGATAAGAATAAAAATAAAGAAATAAAATATTTTACCCTAACAATAACCATAATAATAGCAATTTTTACAAAAATACTATTAATCAGAACAACAAAATAAATAAGCATAATAAAATATTTTTACTAACAATAACCATAAAAATATTAATTTTCATATAAACGTCTCACATTTTGATTTACAGTAACCATAATAATATCAATATTTATATAAATAACATTAATCAGAATAACAATACAAATAAACATCATAAAATATTTTTACTAACAATAATCCTAATAATATCAATATTTATATTAATAAGAATTTTAATAATAATAATAATAACAATAATAATAACTAACCTCTTCGTCGATATATCCTGCCACGTGAGCAACGCCATTTAGTCGGTACAAGCGATCCTCACTCTCCATTGGCTCCACCACCCACTCCTCCTTCGAATCTCCAAAGTTTTCCCATATCCTCTCAACACAAAAGGCTATCCTTTTTTTTTGGCTGATACAAATGATCCGTCCCAAGCTTCAGCGGATTAGGTATATATAGCTCCACACACATAAACCGTGAGAGGTTACAGGGGTTTCTGTTTATTGCGCAGTCTTCATAAACCGCGGTGGGTTACAGGATTTTACATTTAATGCAGCTTCTTCATAAACCGTGGTAACCTACCACGGTTTATGCCTTCCACGCCCCCTTCATAAACCGCTGGAACCTCCCACAATTTACAAGCATCCAGGTTTTTTCATAAACCGTCCCAGCCTGCCACAGTTTATGCACAATTCAGAAACCGTGGTCGGTTGCCACAGATTACATAGAATAAAGTTTTTGCACATGCACGTAACAACAATCCGTTTTGCACATTTGAGTAAAGGTTTCGTCCATTTTATTTAAATAAGTAAATTGCCCTAAATTTCAGCTATATATTTTCATGTGTACAGTGCAGGTAATATAACCCTACAATATGTTCAGATATCCAGATATCGTTGACCCCCAGATGTATTACGCAGCATTGAATGCACCACCGACGTGTCCATGTTTCTTAAAAATAAATACATTTGTTCAAAATGAACTACAGTGAAGGAATGCAAAACGGTGACGTGGTTCATGGTTGGTCGACGTCAGTAGCGTTAAAGATACAGGCATGTATTTGTGTGTAACCAAGAACTATATCTTTTTTTTTTTCCGAGCAAAAAGAAGCAGCGTTTAATCGCTTATGTTCAACCAAACGAATCTTTCGCCCGTCCCAACACCAAAAGAAAAAAGAAGGTACATACATGAAGATGAAGGTAGCAGGACGAAATCAATAAAATATTTGGTCAACCTACTCAGTAGAACCTACAGCTCATTGCATACTTCCATCACCGCTTTTCAAATGCCAATAAGAACCTTTTGAGACACACAGCTCACTCATGACCTGAAATTGTAAGAGAAATCAAGCAATAGAACGGTTAATAAAATGTGAAGTGTGTGTTTCTGTAATAAATTTTTAAAAGAAATACTCCTAACAATTTTAAGTGCAAGTTGCATGTGATTTTCGCCAAAAGCGACAATAATAAAAAGAGGAGATTTTCGGCCTTTTTCGAAGTTGATTATCTTATAATAATAAGAAAAAAGTCGTTTTACGTGCGGATCATTAAGCACCGTTCCAGTTTGTATATATATAGACTGCACATCTTTTGCAGCAATTTCTTTTGCTTGTCTCTTTGATTCTATCCTTTGGACAATTTATCTCTCTTTGTTTTTATTCTAATAAACATTTTTTATCCAAGTTCCACATAACGATCCAGATTGAAACTAAGTTGCATTATGTTTTCTTTTAATTTTGATAAAGGATGGGAGAATCGTGGGTATAGAACTGCATAAAATATAACACTGTATAATTCAAGACAACAATAATATATTACAGAGAGATCTGAAAAAGAGGTCAAGTTGATAACTTCATTCAGAATCTTACCCTGGTATATTCATTGCTTGTGACTTCTCTATTAAGTGTTGCTGTTGCAGCTGCACATATTTCAGCCTTCTTCAACTTGCCATCAGATTTTCCACGAAGCAATGTGATTACAACATCTCTGCAAGAACCAATACAGTCCCAACTATCATTTAGCAAATGGAAAGCACTATTTTATTATTATATTTTTGGTTTCGTGGGGAACAAAAACAATCATTTCCTTTTTCCTCATGTGCTTTTTCTCCCCCTCTTTTATCTCTTTTGGAAGAGGAGCGGAGAGAGACTAGAGAGATAGAGATTAGAGAACCAACCTAAATGGGTCATCCTGTACTTTCAGAACATAAGAACCGTGGATATCATATGCAACTTCGCTTACGACAGCCTTCAGCTCTTCTTGTGGACCCTCAAAACCAACCATTGCATCACTAGCAACTTTTGATTCTGTCTTTGAAAGAAGACTTGTGGAGATTGCCATTTCACGTAATCTTTGACGCATCATTTGGAGGCTGCCAACACAAACAGAAGCAGCATAAATCAAGAGTCAACCAAACAAAAACATAGCTACTTAACTTCTGCAGAGGTCACTTCTCTTTAAGACACGACTATTAAAAAAAAATCCCCAATCCCCCCCCCTTTTCTCTCTCTCTCTCTCTCTCAATGAATGCCATAAACTAGACTTAAAGATTAAAGACTCTTTCGCTCCAGATTTACAGAACTTTCTCACTAGGTTACTTGAAGCCTAGGTTAATTCAACCTCGAGCCTTTTGCATATTATTGTAAACTACCACTATTCATTCTTCCAAAAATGACTCTCATGAGGGGTATTTGGCAACCTCAAAAACCTAGATAATTGGGTACAAAATAGAAATGGTTACTCCAGTCCGGCCAAAAATGAACTAGATTTTTTAATAGGCATTTGGTTTCACATCAAATTTAATTCAAAATTACTAGAGGCAATGGTTTCCGGCTATGAAAGGTGGTACTGGTGATTGTCAGTATTGAGGCAGTGGTGATTGGGGGTAGGTTGTGGTAGCAGGAGAAAGAGAAGTCTTTGCATGGTGGAAATGGTGGTTGCCGAGGTAGGATTGGTTGCCAATGACGAGCTGTGGTTGTCAGTGGCACTGGTTGTTGTCGGGGTAGATGGTGGTCACCAATAACAAGCAATGGTGATCAGTGGCACGGTGGTCAGCAGCGTGCGGTTGGTGAAAATATAGCATAAAGCAGGTAAAATATAGTACAGCAAAAAATTGGCTTTGAAATAAAACCAACTTAAAATTGGCTTTGAAATATGGTGATCTTAATTTTTTCTTGAAAATTTAGCTGTCGAGTATATTTGGTGCAAATCGAAAACTGTTGGGACAAAATTGAAGCAAAATAAAACTTAGAGGTAGTTTTAAAACTTTTGCCAAACTTTAGGGACAAAAAATATACTTTACCCATAAATAAATAATAATGTTAGGCTGAAATTAGTTTAAATAAAAACTAGTATGATTTATTTGTGGAGCTACCGGACAACTAAAAAAAGAACTAGGCTACATTGTACCTGCTTAACTGGATATTGGTGGTTACCACTTACCAAATACCCCCTTAGTGATCAAGAAAGGATTGAAATCTCAAAAAGAAAAAGAAAAAAAAAAAATACCTGCAGACTCTGTGAGTCTGTAGAAGTTTTGTGATGGCAACTAGCAGTGCTTGTCTGGTTGCATTTGACATGGTCATCCTCCCACAAGACGCTCCGCTCAAACTAGTTACCTGCTCAGACTTTGCTGATTTGACAAGCTCACTCTTGACGTGTTGGCTTGCTACACCATCTTTATCAAACTTCCGCTTTGCAACAATAACACGCCTTCCAAAATCAGATAGTTTTGCTTCCAAATTTTTCAACATTTCCTCTTGTCTTTCCGCAATATTTGGATGACGTTTTTTAAATGAATCATCAGGAACCTCTGGGAACTTCCAATAAAGAGTTCCGCCAGATTTAAGTGGATCACATCCTTCCAAACCAAATTTATTCAGCCATTCTTTTAAAGCATTACCAACTTTGCCTCCCAGATTCAGATCTGAAGCCTGAACTCTCAAACTCTTGCTAAACAATAGTATGACGAAGTCTCTAGCTAATTCTCCAATACCAGAATCATCCTTATGAGAAAGCAATTTACTTTTAGCAGTCCAGAACCCCTGGATTAATATTGCGTGCTTGTGCAGGAATTCCGCAAGTTCCTCATCCGAGTACTCGCGAGCAAAATGCTTAATAGCACTGAATCGGCGAAATGGAGGGTCCTACAATAAGGAGCTCTGTTAGAGATGCAATAAAAAGGNGA
The DNA here is from genome assembly GCF_000816755.2 of Arachis ipaensis. Classification (NCBI taxonomy): domain Eukaryota; kingdom Viridiplantae; phylum Streptophyta; class Magnoliopsida; order Fabales; family Fabaceae; genus Arachis; species Arachis ipaensis. The sequence goes on along the minus strand of NC_029789.2, from coordinate 10,121,589 downwards.
GAGAGAGAGAGAGAAGAAGAAGAACAATTAGAAGATCTTATTGATATTGCATTACTGCATTAACATTCTGTCTACATGCATGCACCTCTATCATAAAACATTGATATAATATAAAATTTCAGTTCGGTTGTGTACACCACCCAAATAACTAGATAAGCACTTCCTTATAAATGAGGAACTCTAGATGTTTTCACTAGGTACGAATTACGTTCACACAGCCACATAAAAAACGGTAGATGTCAATGATAGATAGAGAATATGTAACAGCAAAATCCAACAATAGACACTTCTAAAATTTAAAAGTAAGCATGCTTTTGGCTTTGACTGCCCCATTCTAAATAACAAAAAAGAAAAACACCACAAATACAGGTGCTACAAACCTCAACAAGCAATTTCTTAAGACGTTCTTCCACGGGCAATGATAAAAGATGCCTGAAATAACAAGAACAGATGATACTTGGATAGTTAAAATCATAAGCAACTTGCAACAGTGCAATCAAGTAAATCAAATCAAAACATTAAACCAAAAAGAGATGATATGCGAGAAAAAAAGGTAGTTGGCAAAATGGTAATCAGAACTAAATCAATTAAGTTTATATTAAAGGACGACGGTACCTTTTAGAAGAGATGTTGTTCACTCCAGGACATAGTGCAGTTACATAGTCATCACTAGAAACATTCAGAAATTTACAAACTTAACAAATGAACATCTTCAAATAAGGGAAAGCATACAAAAAGTATAAAGGGACATATTCTTACACATCCATTGTAAATTTAATGGGATGACTTTCGTGCATCATCATTTTATCTAAATATCGAGAGGAGATATCACTCTTGCAGCTATGGTACTTGAGAGCAACCCAGCCCTGCACAGGATAATAGAGAAAATGACTAAGTGGTAAGTAGAAAAATGGTTTAACCGGAATACACTGACAAATTGACAATGCAAAATTTCATTTCATTGTCATCTAATAAAAAACTGCCACTCAGTCATTATCCATTGATTTAACCACCACCACTTGGATAGCTATGCATATTGGAGAATAATACTAAGTCCATTCAGTATATTCTTCAGCATATTGAAACTACATAATATATGTTCCAGAAGAAATAAGACTGAATAACCATATGATTTCCAAAATCTCGAATCAGATGAGAAAATCATGAGGTAGCTGTATCTTAAGCATATTATACCTAATATAGGTAAAACACATGTGAGGATTTCTCGTGTTTATGCAACAGATCATATCTACAGGCAAGCCATTTATGGTTTCATAAAAAGTTCAAGCGTTATACCTCATCGTCATCACTCTGTTGCCCAAGTGATAACTCCGTCTGCTTATTCTGTAGGAAAGAAAACAAATGGATTAGCAAGTTGGAGACTTAGAGAAGAGAGAGAGAAATAAAAGAGAAGATAAAATGAAGAGCAAAAACCCTCTAATAAAGATACCAAATATAACAACCCACAAAGTAGTTAAGCTAAATGCATCAAATGATACCATTGTCTTATCACAAGTATATCAGTAAACAAGCCATTTAAACCTAGACCTTATAGTGGTTTCTCCATTGTTTTTCTTGGTCTCTTATTGCCCCTCATTATTGAATTACCCTACCAAGACTTCTCACATAACCAAATTATTTAAGGTGATCCTCTATCAATTTTTCCACAATGTGTTACCCTATCATTCTCCCTAACTATTTTGATCTTAGAGTACACTTGGCACAAATGGAGCCAACAAGATAATGCTAACTGTTACATTCATCTATATATTTATATCTATATATAACAATAATCTCAAGGATTTATGAAACTCGCATACCATTCAGGTTCAAATTTCTTAAAGCAACAAAAAGTTTGATACAACTCATTCACCAGTTAATCATTTATAATAAGTACATACACAATTATTTCAAGAAGTGTCAAGAAATTTGAATCATCTGTAAAAATTATAATTCCTTATCCTTGTACTTGTGCAGTCATCACTAGATTGCTGTAATAAATTACATCCATGATGAATACATCTTACCTGCTTTTTTGGTGCAGCAGCAGATTTTTCTTCAATTGACCCCTCAATTTTGACAGTGGCATTTTCCCCAGTGGAGACCTGGTTCTTTCTTTTTGAACCACCAGAATGTAGGTGATGAAATGCTGGTCGAAGCTGCACAACTGCATTAACTGGATGCAGTTGGAACTGCAAACCAGAATGAGAACACACAAATTTACAAATTTCCTACAAATTTAAAAACCAACTATGCATTTACAAAATCCTCAACCTATTAGACACATAATAGGACTGAACTGTGGAATATTTTTTATGCTATTCATATAATCAGCATAAGCAATAACTAGAAAGGGGGAATATAACAAGCTTGCAAGGTAACTCATGTAACAATCTAAAACAGAAAACTAATTATGTTAAACATGATATCTTATTTGTGCATCTGATCTTACTAATTTTCCACTTCCACACCTAATTCGAACATACCATGTAACCCAATCCTTGCTGCAATATCTATCTATTAAGTAACACAAGAATAATTTCTTGTAAATAAGAAAGTCATCATCAGGAGTATTTCCAGCGGAAAATCCATCTGCCTATTTTAATAGAAGAAAGTATCATATGTTCAACTATATTAAAACAATCTTCCACTTAGTATCGGCATACGTAACAGTATATCTAACTGATCGAGTAATATACCACCCTGAATCTAAGTTAGACTGACATCACAGAACAGAATGTGAGACATAATACCTTATCACCCTTGAGAAGTCCAACAGCATAGCAGTTTGCAGAAGATGGATTCCACTTAGTTGCTAAAGTCTGAAAGAAGAATAACTAAATAAATAAATGTATTGTACCATATCTTGGAATCATGTTCTAAATTACTCAGTATTCAACAAGAGATCATGAACCTTTCTCATTACAATTAAAAAAAAAGGACGATTTTATTGCTACATCAAAACCCAAGTCAACTCTTGCATTCAAAATACAAGCAAGTTGGAGCTCCAGTTGAATGCTTGTTGAAAAAAATAAAATAAAAGAAAGAAAGAAGCGAACTTCAACTAATGAACAAACCTGCTTAGTGAAGTTGAATCTGCTAGCAGTCTCAGTGTCAATATTACTTGAGTCCAAATCAACAGATAAATCAATCTCCATGTTTGAACTCTTAGGATTCAACCTTACCTACCAATCATAAGCAAAAAAAACACAATGACAATACCTAGCTCGATTCTTCATTTAACACAAGGACCAAACAAGAAGAAAAAAGAACCGCACCTCTTCGCATCGTTCCTCTAGCTCATATGGCCGCCAGCGCGGTCTCAACGGATATTGCAAAACGTATAACTAACAAAAGCAGCGAAGAAAATATACACATCAGACTCCTAAGGAGCAACCGCACGCGTAAACGAATTCGCGTAAGCATGTGTAAACATACCTGAGTGGCAGCATCGACAGAAGGACCAAAGAAGACGTCGAATTCGCGAACGACGGTGTCCTCGGCGGTTTCTTCCGGAAGATCCAGGGACATGGAATCGACTTGGTCCGTTTCATCTTGGGCCTCGGACTTGGGTGCCAGCTCGGTATTGGCGGTGTGGTTGGGCTCGGGCTTCGTGTGAGTTGGTGGTGCGACAATTTCGTCAACATCTTCCTTCTTGGCTGCGAATTCCTGTGGCTCTGGTTTGAAGGGGGGTGGTGGTTGGGGTTCAGGTTTAGGTTGTAGGTGAGGTTCGGATGGGGGTTTAGGTTTGGTTTTAGGCTTGGAGGATTTTGGCGCGAATTTGGTGACTCGAGAAGGGAGTTTGCCCGTGGCTTCGACCTCGTCTATGTCCATTTTTTCAACTATCTGTGTAGTCTGTATCACTCACACTGCTTTCTCAGTGCTGCATTGAGGTTTGGCGGTTGCTTCTTCCAAAACAAAATCCCCAAGGCATCACGAACACGAACCAAAACTAATTTCTAAGAGTAATTAGTTACGTTTCCGGCCCATAACTAATGCTCAAGCCCGGCTCGTTTGTTCCTCTGTTTGTTTTCAAAAAATTTCTCTAACCATTTTTCTTCCTTTTTTTTTTTTTTTTT
>NC_029789.2:10109045-10117423 GCF_000816755.2 Arachis ipaensis | reverse complement strand
GCTTCTTTCTTTTTTTTTTTTTTTTTTCCATCTTGTGGTAATTTCTTTAAAATCAAATGATATATTTTTACTAAAAGTTTCCTATACGTTATTTGATATATATAGAGAGATAGAGTAAAGCTCGCTAGTCTTTATTATGGATTGCTTTGCTAAGGTTTCTTCTCAATTATGGATTGCTTTGCTAAGGTTTCTTCTCAGGAGGAAGATTTGATTGAACGAAGTACGAAAAAGGTCAAAATTCGCGATAAAGTTGATCTAAACCAACCGAGAGAGTCGATGGGCATCTCGGACGGGGTGGCAGCTACAGAACATATAGTGAAAAAGGTCACCTATAAAGATTCGTTATTGACTATATCCGAGCCGAGACTTGAAGGTATCCCAGACATTGATCTGGATGATGATATGACGGAAGACGATCATAACCCAGAGGATCGATGGTATCAAAAAAATAATGATCAACAGAAAAATGCCAAGAAATTTGACCCATGCCCAGTTATTTCCGTCTCAAAGGAAGAATTTGAGGATTGGTGCAAGCCCTAGAAAAATGTTCATATTGTGAAATTGCTGGGCAAAAGGGTTGGTCTAGCCTTCATGGAATAACGTCTAAAAAGGAACTGGGTAAGAAATGGTACTATCAATGTTATTGATATGGACCGTGACTATTATCTTATTCACTTTTCAGATGATGAGGACTACTCTCATGCGCTTATGGAAGGACCATGGATGATTGCGGGTCACTACCTCGTCGTCCAGAGATGGAGACCCTTCTTCCTCACATCAGAAGATATTATTCGAAAGATTGCTGTTTGGATTCGCATACCTAACTTGTCCATTGAGCTTTATAATCAACGCTTCATGTGGAGGGTGGGATCAGCCATTGGTCATATGCTCAAAATCGATCGTACGACTTCTATACATTTAAGAGGAAAATTCGCTAGAATATGTGTTAAAATTGATCTGGCTAAAAAATTGGTGCCTCGAATCTCTGTGTTGGGTAGTGAACTAAATATTGAGTATGAAGGGTTGCATCAAATCTGCTTCTCTTGTGGAAAATATGGGCATCGACTTGACTCTTACTACGAAAATCTTAGAGGACAAATGCCGTCACAATCGGCAAACCTAGGTGGCGGTGAGACGACCGGGGAAGGAGCTACTGTTGACGGTGAGGAAGACCAAAAGCGAAATAATAATCCAGGAATTAATGCACAGGAGCCTAATGTTAAAGACTCTCTGGATTTTGGCCCATGAATGCTAATTAAAAGGCCAATTAGAAGGAAAAAAGATATTTTTTTTCCTAAAAAGAAAGGAGCTCATTATGATTATGATTCCAATTCTAATATAGAAAGGGAGACTAATCAGGAAGCCATTTATTTGGAAGGGGGGTCATGCTTTAATGCCCTTTACGAGGAATGGAATTTATCTCATTAAAACCCAAATGGGGAAAAGGAAAATGGACTAAAGAATAATGGGCTTTTATTTGTTAAGGCCTAAGGTGGGTTAGACAAAGGACAAGCCTTGAGAAAAAAATTCCTTAACGTTAATGCTTCAAAAAAGCAAGCTAGTCACAAGAGTGGCCCAAATGCCAAAATAGGAGTTACAAGGAATGAGAAGTCTATTCCTCCTAAAGTCTAGAATCAGGAAAAACAGGTAGCTATTCACGATGATGCTATTACCCTCTCCGCAGAGGTCAAAGTGCAGGAACCCAGAAGTAGAAGCTATGGAATTAGACAATTAGTGATGCTTGAGAGCATGCGTCGCCTTCAGCAAGAGCAAACGGAGGCATATCTAGCAATGAAGGAGCCCGGAAAGTCCATTGATCGGAACCTTGTAAGAACTGATCTCCCCAAGCGCAGAATGACCGAAAGTTCCACATCTGGTGGCGTTATGATGAAGTAAACCACGATTACTCGTAAGGGTGTTCAAAACCGAACCGGATCGAACAAAATCGACCAACCGAACCGAAAAATTGAAAACCGAATAAACCAAAAATCGAAAAAACTAAAAAATTATATTTTGTTGTTTTTTATGCGGTTCGGTTCGGTTTTCGATTTTGATACTGAAAATCCTAACCGAACCGAATCGGTCAACTAAAAACCATAAAAAAACCATTCCCACCCCCCAACCCATCAGATAAACTAACATGACCTAACTTACTAACTCAGTAACTCCTATTCTCCTAACCTAGCGCAGCCAAGAAACCCCATTACCCCAACCCCTCCCAGCCCCTCCCAGCAGCGCCTCCTAGCCCTGCCTCCCAGCCCCTTCCACTCCCAGTCCCGCGAACCAGTGCCTCCCACTCTCGCGAACCAGCGCCTCACAGCAAAGCCTCCCAGCAGCGTCAGACCAGCCACCTAGCAGCGCCAGATCAGCCCCTCCCAGCACCTCCCAACACCAAACACTAGATATGAAAGCGCCTCGCAGCAACGCCTCCCAGCCATGCCTCACAGCAACGCCTCCCAGCCGCGCCTCGCAGTAACGCCTCCCAGCAGCATCAAACCAGCCTCCCAGCAGCGTTGGACCAGCCCCTCCCAGCACCTCCCAACACCGAACACCAGATATGGAGGATCCAACTCATCCAAATCAGGTATTAATTTGAATTATTTCTGTTTCATATTCAGTGAATTTTCATTTAAATTTCTGGTAGTTGTTAATAATTTTATTTTGTTTGAATTTATGCTTTTATTTGAATAATTTCTGTTCTTTTTTCAGTGTAATTTTGTTTGAATTTATGCTTTTGTTTGAATAATTTCTGTTCTATGTTCAGTGTATTTTTGTTTGAATTTCTGGTAATTGTTAATAATTTTATTTTGTTTGAATTTCTGCTTCTGTTTGAATAATTTCTGTTCTATGTTCATTGTTCAGTGTATTATTATTCATTGTATAATATATTTGTTGTTAATTTACTAAAATTGCTTCTGATTGTTGTTCTGTTGTTCATTATTCAATGTTCAAGCTCAAAGGATGTCCTTAACAATTAACATAGAAAGCTTTTCCATTTTTTGCATATGGTAGTTGTTAAAAGTAATAATACTGTGATTTAGGAGTTCTTTGATCCAAACTCATAATGCATAATTATAAGAACAAATAAGTACTTGATATAGATTAGACAGCTATTGAGCATAACAGAACATCCATCCATCCTGATCTAGTTTCAAAGATATTGCAACAATAATACATGAATTAAGTAATTTGTTTTATTGTTTTACTTGTTATTGCTTCATTGATTTCATTGTTGCTGGTTGTTTTTTTATTGCTGGTTCAGTTTATTGTTTTATTTGTTTTTCATTGTTTAGGAAAATTCATTGTTTTATTATTTTACTTGTTATTGATTCATTGATTTCATTGTTGCTGGATGTTGTTTTATTGCTAGTTCAGTGTTCATTGTTTTATTTCTTATTCATTCTTCAGGGAAATTGCTTCTGATTGGTGGTTCACTGGTTCAGTGGATTTCTCTCTATGCATCAATTCTAGACCATATGTTTTTTCTGCTCCAACGAAAAGGCACCTCACTCAACCAGTCAACTGTGATAAAATTCTTATTTAATTAGTTTGTTTTACAATTAAATAAAGATCTCTATTTTGAAGCTTTAAATACAGTTATATATTAGAGATACACTTGACTCATAGGTTGCTAATTAAATTTTCTTGGATATCATTGTATTCAGGAAGAAAAGGAGAAAATAGAGTGTATATCGTTAACTTTCAAAGGGAGAGGGGTGGGGCTTATATAATATTTCCTAACACGAATTATATATTGTGTATATATGACTCTAAACCTCCAAAAATTAGGTACCACACCAGTTCATCTTATAATTATTTTCTTTCTGACTCAATAATTGATTATTTGAATTCCTTTTGTCGTTAAATTTTATTAGATCAAGACTTTGTTAGCTATTGTGTATTTGGATTTGTGGATTTCAATGTTGTGACTTTGTGAAATAGTATGGTAGTATTTTTTTTTAATTGATTCAAAAAACCCAAAAAAATCGAACCAAACCAAACCGATTTTAATGGTTTGGTTTGGTTCGGATGGTCTCGATAAAAAAACTGAACCAAACCAAACCACAGTTTAATTAAACGATTGGATCGGATGACTTTTCTCTAAAAAACCAAACCAAACCACACCGCAAACACCCCTAACGATTAGCTAGCCGAGCAAACCAGCTGATGGGCAGGTGATTATTTTACCAACAGTCAAACATAAAGAGGGGAGCTTATCCCGGGATCGGATTGGCTTGAAGCAAAAGGCGAATTCCCAAAGATGATTTCCAGGTTTTTCATAACCTACTTTTGTTATGTCTTCCTTATGAATATTATTAACTGGAATTGTAGAGGTGCTGGTGCTAAATCCTTTTCTTATCTTATTAGAGATTTAAGGCGTGAATTTGATGCTAATTTTCTTCTCTTATTTGAAACTCATTTAAGTGGGGATCGGGGGAAAGATGTTAGAAATAAATTAGGATTTGATGGTTGCTTTGTGGAGGAAGCAAGTGGCCACTCCGGCGGTATATGGGCTCTTTGGGATTCAAGTATTTGGAAGGTTGACATCCTTAGCCATAATAGACAATTCATTCATCTTTTGGTCTCTTGTAATAATTCTACCACTTGGTTACTCACAGCAATTTATGGTAGTCCCCAAGAAGTAAACAGAAAGCTTTTGTGGAACAATCATGCTCTCTGGTGCTTAATTGGTGATTTTAATGCTACTTTACATGACCATGAAAGACGCGGAGGTGCTGTTAGGAATGACTCTGGCGCTTGCTCTGACTTTCAGAATTTTGTTTCTGATTGTGGGTTGATTGATTTGGGGTTTGTGGGCTGGCCTTTTACCTGGAAAAGGGATAACTTAGTGATCAGGCTGGACCGTGCTTTGGAGAATTTAGATTGGCAAATCCAATTCCCTGAGGCCTACATTAAACATTTGCCTATGATAAAATCGGATCATGCCCCCCCCCTCTGCCTTCAATTATCTCAAAACAGTATGGGTAATGGAAGGAAAAGATCATTTTGCTTCCTTGCAGCTTGGCTGCACCACCCAGAATTTGATGGCATGGTTAAAAACTGTTGGAAGTTTGAAAGTTCTTGGTCAAACAGTGTTCACAATTTTCAGAGAGCTCTCAAGGATTGGAACAATTCAGTTTTGGGAAATATTTTCAAAAGAAAAAAAAGAATTCTCTTTCGACTTCAAGGCATTGCAAATTTCCTTTCTAATGGAGTCAACCACTACCTAAAGGATCTGCAATTTTGGCTATGCAAAGAATATGAAGAAGTGCTTGCCCAGGAGGAATTGTTGTGGTTCCAAAAATCTCGGAGTAATTAGATCGAATTTGGCGATCATAATACCAAGTTCTTCCATGGGTGTACGATGATTCGAAGAAGAAGAAACAGAGTTCTTGCCTTACAAAATGATGATGGTACTTGGGTTACTAAGAAAAACGATTTGGAGATTAAGGAGCTTATGTGCTTCAAAATGAATTTCCGACTCTTAACATTACTGAGCTTAATATCTTGGGTGGTGAAGTGATGCACCAGGAGATTAAGGATACTTTATTTGGCATTGGGAGCCTAAAAGCGCCGGGTAGAGATGGCATACAAGCTGTTTTTTACCAATAGTATTGGGATAAAGTCAGACCTGACCTCTGTAGGTTGATCCAAACTGTCTTCCACAATCCCAAGCACATCAGTGAGCTGAATGAAACCCTCATCACTCTTATACCAAAGGTAGATTTTGTGTCTAACCTCAAACAAATGAGGCCCATAAGCCTATGTAATGTTTCGTACAAGATTTTTACTAAAATTCTGGCTAGTCGTATGAGAAGAATCATGGAGAAGCTGGTTAGTCCCACCCAATACAGCTTTGTGCCAGGAAGACAAAGTTTAGATAACATTATCATTACACAGGAAGTAATCCACTCCATGAGAAATAAAAAAGGGAGGCAGGGATGGATGTCGATCAAGATTGACCTCGAAAAGGCGTATGATAAGCTCAAATGGTATTTTGTGGAGGATACTTTAAAGGACATTGGGCTTCCTTCCAATACTATTGAACTTATTATCTCCTATATCTCCTCCGCAAGAATGCGAGTTCTTTGGAATGGTGAAGAATTGGAGGAGTTTAAACCAACAAGGGGTATTCGACAAGGGGACCTAATATCTCCTTATATTTTTATCTTTTGCATTGAACGCCTATCTCAGCTTATTAACTGTGCGGTCAATCACGGTTTTTGGAAGCCGATTCACATCAAGAGACGGGGTCCGGCACTATCTCACATATGCTTTGTAGACGACTTGATTATTTTTGCTGAGGCTAATATGGACCAGGCTAGTGTTATAAATAGATGTCTTAATGCCTTCTGTGAGAGCTCTGGGCAAACAATTAGCCAGGAAAAAACTCGTATCTTCTTTTCTAGCAATGTTGGGGGCCCATCAGAGAAGAGATCAGTGATGCCTTTGGCTTCGCCAGAACGGACAACTTGGGAAAATATCTTGGAGTTCCTCTCCATCACAATAAGGTGTCTGGTAGTACTTTTGATGATATCATTAGCAAACTCAACACGAGACTCAACTCTTGGAAGGCTTCATCCCTCTCCTTGGCAGGAAGAAACACCCTGGTGAAATCTATCATTTCTTCTATTCCATCATACACTATGCAAACTGCCTTACTTCCCTCTACTACTTGTAATGCTATTGACCGTAAATGCAGAAATTTTCTATGGGGAGAAATCGCTCAATAAAAAAAGATTCATCGCTTGAGTTGGAGAAAAGTTGGCGAGCATAAAAATAATGGTGGATTGGGCATTCGTCATGCTCGTACTCTAAATCGAGCCTTCATTATGAAAGTGGGTTGGGGCCTCATTGAGAAGAAAGATGCTCTTTGGGCTAGAGTTCTACGATCCAAATATGGAGGAGGTGAAGACATTATCCCGAGAGTAGAGCGAAAATGGAGTAACTCAAATCTGTGGAAAGGAGTTTACGAAAACTGGGAAAATTTAAAAAAAAAAAACACCATTTGGCAGATTGGGGATGGCTCGAAAATCAATTTCTAGAAACATAATTGGGTGCCTAATTTAGGGAGCCTGGATAAGCATGTTCATCAGGTAAGTATTGATACTATTAATTATAATAGCTCCCTCACGGATTTTCTGTCTATTTCAGGGGATTGGGACATCGAGAGGATTAAGGAATGGCTCCCAGACGATATTGTCAAAAAGATCAATGCATTGGCCCCACCATCCCCTTGGAAGGAGAAAGATCAAATCGCTTGGGCGCTCACCTCAAATGGGTCTTTCAAACCTAAATCGGCTTATCAAGATATTCAAAACACCACCGGTCAACCCAACAACATCTTCAGCCATGGTTGGAAGTGGAAAGGCCCAGAACGCATCCGCATGTTCCTATGGTTAGTGGCCCATGACGCAATCCTTACTAATGCAGCAAGGAAGAGACGACACATGACAAGTGATGATCGCTGCCCCAGGTGTAGCAGCAATGAAGAATCCACTTTACATGTCCTTCGTGACTGCTTCTTCGCCAAGAGCATCTGGTGCAATCTCCTTCCTTCAGGTCAACTGCCTTCATTCTTCGGCTCTGATCTTTCGAACTGGCTTTTAAGTAATATATCAAAAGAAACAAACTGGTCAAATATGTTTGGTTACGCGACTTCCCACCTGTGGTTCTGCCGAAACAGTTAGGTGTTTGAGAATAAGTTGATTCCTTCTACCTTGGCTTTAATCAATATTAAAGCGAGACATGAGAAATACCTTAGAGTTATAGAGAACCAGTGGAAAACGAAGCACACCAATCCAGCCCACAACAACCTCATCCGCTGGTTTTCTTCTACAGAAGATGTTATTAAACTCAATGTTGATGGCTCTTTTTATGAAAATCAGAATAATGCAGCATGTGGGGGAGTTTCTAGAGATCACTTGGGGAGATATATTGCTGGTTTCTCTTACAATTTGGGTAGTTGCTCCATAATGCAAGCTGAAATTTGGGGGTTGTGCGTGGCCTTCAAATTGCAGTGGCAAAGAACTTCCACCAAATCATTGTTGAAACGAATTCTACATCAGTTTTGGAACTCGTGAAGAGTGGTTGCGCTATAAGACACCCATGTGCATCACTCCTCGCAGATATTAACACTCAAGCTCAACGTCTGACTATCTCTGAATGGACCCACATTATGCGAGAAGCGAATTATGTCACAGACATCCTTGCAAAAAAAGGACAGACTCTTCCCCTTGGCCTCCATGTTTATGATGTGCCCCCTCCTGATATAACTTTGGCCTTAGATTTAGATTGCTTTGGCTGTATGCGTCCTAGGGGCTCCTAGTTTTGTTTTGCTGTTTTTGCTTCTTCTTGTTTGGGGTCTTTGACCCCCC
>NC_029789.2:10107058-10108252 GCF_000816755.2 Arachis ipaensis | reverse complement strand
AAAGATGAGTTTTTGCAAACAAAATTATACGAACCTTAAAAAATTAAATAAAATTTTTAAATTACCCTTTAATATAACTTAACTATAACTTTTAATTTTACTTTACGCCCCTACTCTAATTCCAAACTCTACCATCATTTTCCTTCTCAACTACCACCATCACTGTCGCCATCACCATCACCATCACCACCCTTCCTTCTCCCTCTACCTCTTCGATCCTGACCTTAACCGCATGCTCCCCTTTCCCCTCACCTTCCTCCCCTTCCGAAACTCCAATTCCATCACCTCCTCCCCTTCTATTTCATCCTTCAAATTCAGCACAAATATCCATTCCATAAATTTCAAATGGCAAAGTGAACTATTAACCTAAAACACACTACAGTTTTTCTTCTCCTCCAAAGCTTCAAAAGATCAGAGCTTGATTATGGTTTTGGCGTTAAATTGGAAATGGGTAAAAGAAAACGAGAGAAGAAATAAAGAATTTGAAGGGTACAATCATAGAACCAAACGTTGAAACCATCGATGATGGTTATGACCAAAGTCGCCACCCTCTATTTCTCTGGCGACAACAACCACCAATGGATGAAATTCTCCTCCAATCTTCCTGCAAAGCCACAAAATCCGATCCTTGTCAGATACTGCGTCCTCGCGCTTTGCAATGTTGGCTCGTCATGGCTGATGGAGGTCACGCGATGGTGCCGATGGTTGGTGGACTAAAGTCGTTGTTCTCGCTGAACGTGCTATGCTCGACGATCTTGATTATGCTGCTTGATTTGACGACTATGGAGTGAGAGGAGGTAGGGAGGATGCAGTCGGAGATGTTCCAATAATGCTTCTCGGTGAAGTGGATTAGGAAGAAATTAGTGCTTTGGGGCCGGTTTGAGAGCAGTAGAGACGGTGGTGGTGGTGATGGTGATGGTGGTAGTTAAGGATGAGAGTAGTGGTAAGATTTGAGATTGGGAGAGTGGTATTGTAGAATGAAACTAGAAGTTAAACTTAGGTTATATTAAAGGGTAATTTGAGAATTCTATTTAATTTTTTAGGGTTCGGATAATTTTGTTTGTAAAAGCCCATCTTTCTTGAGTATAAAGTCAATTTTATTTTTTTATGGGTAAATTTTTCAGCGTTTTGAATTTTTATAGGTAGAAATGATAATTTAATATATATATATATATATTACGAAAATAATGAAAT
>NC_029789.2:10090968-10106999 GCF_000816755.2 Arachis ipaensis | reverse complement strand
GTTAAAAAGAAAGTTTTGATTTTTGTTTAACTAAAGTATAAAAGCATGGGACTATCCTCCTATTTTTGTTTGAATTTTTGCTTAGCTCAAGTTCAAAATATTTAAGTGGTAACGTTAAAATTCAAAAATCAAAATAACATAATTTTTTTTGTTTTCCATAGTATTTCTCATCTCGATAGGTTAAAAACTAATCTGTTGTGGATCTGAGTTCCATTTAAGGTTTTACTTCTGCCCAATAGGTTGCTGCTAGGACTGGCAATGGGCAGGTAAGGTTTAGACTCTACCCTTATCCGAGGGTTAAAAACTTTCTTAAAATTCAATCTTACTGTAAGCCCCGCGTAATTAACGAATAATTAGTCAATAAGTTAATTATTAATCAAAGAAATTAAAAAATAGAATTTTATAGTTTAATGAGGTTGAATAAATTAAAACATAAATTTTGACATTAATTTTAAAAATTTTGGCCCAAAATTAGACCGGACCGGTCGAACCGAATTCAAACCGGATCCAAAGCCCAACCAATTCACTAACCCATATGAGCATCAGCTCATCTTCTTCCCTCATCACAACAATACACGTTGGAAACTTTGAGAGGGAGAAGAACTTGAGAACCAACCCTAGCCCTCCACCAAATCTCATATAACTTTCAATTCCGAGCTCCGATCGCCGCACCGTTTGCAGCCACACGTCTATTGCGTCAAACTATACAAAGTACAGTAATTAATTTGGTAAGAAAATCTCATTTTTTTTTATCTCAACCTCTCTTCTCCCTAATTTTCAAGAATTAAGTATGGATATTGAGGAACGGTGACCTTGAGGTGTCTTTGGATTTTAAGAGAAATCGGCCAATGTATAGTTTTGGTTTCTCATATGTAATATATAATATTTTGTGAAAACTTAGGCTAGATGACCATAGGATAGGTTGGAATGTATGATTATGTTAAATGTTTAGTAGAATTGATGAAAAATATTGAAATGGGTTGAAAATGGATTGATGGTTGATTCTTGTGGTATATGATTGATGAAATGATTATTTGAATGAATAATGATGCTACTTGATGATTGAGTATGAGATTTTGTTGATTATGAATTTCTGGGGTTGAAATTGATGAATTTGTGTATTGTTGGATGATAGAATAAATGAGAAGGGTTGAGATAGAGTTTAGCTTGTATTAGTGTTGTTTATAAACTTGGAATATTAGTTTGGAGTTAGAAAATTTGGTAAAAATAGAGGTTTGTGGTTTTTTGAGAAAAACTTGATTTTTGACCAAACTGATGGGTCATAACTTGGCTTTCAGACTCCAAAACTTTTCCAAACTTGTCTTAAATGAAAACTGGGTTTGTGAAGTTTACGTCATTCGAAGAACGGACTAAAAATAATTACTAACAAACAAGTTATGCGCGTCAAAAGTTTGGTGTGTAAAGGTGGATTCTGCAGCACTTAACAAATTTCTAGCCATTCTGCAGAACTCGCGTACGCGAGCACACACGCAAGCGGACATTCCATTCAGGTTTGATGTCCTGCGTATGCGAGAGGGTGCATGCGTACGCAAGGATGTGAATTTAAGGGGTCGCGTATGCAGACACTCGCATGTGACGCGAGCAATCAATTCGGGTCAGGGGGCTCGCATACGCGAGCAGGGGTCGCGTACGCGAGTAAGGAAAACTGTACCCCCCGGGTACGCAAGACCATGCATGCATATGCGGACCCTGTTTTTCAGCAACTTGAGTTTTGTGATTTGAAACATGATTTTGAACCTCTAAATCTCTATTTTTATTCTCTAAGACCCTAGAATTGAGTTGTAATAATAGTGAAGGGAATTGGACTATGAAGGGGTGGTAACTTGGAAGTGAAGAAAGTTTGAGATATGATGAATTATGATTGAGAATTGCGAAATGTTATATAATTGATGAATATTGGCCATAATGATATTGAATGAATGAATATGAATGATAATTTGGCTTATGCACTTCTTATTATCTGAGATACGAGTTTTTCTGGGTAGATGCAGTGGCTTGCCACCACTTGCTCCAGGTTGAGACTCAATATTTTATTGATCCTATGTTGCAAGATGTGGCCTGACACTTTAACTCTCCAAAAATTCTCCCAATTAGCTGAATTTGATATATTTATGATTGAGAACAAGTTATGCATAGACTCTTGGGGATGCGCGCATGAGGGACTGTCCAGGGTTAGCTACCGGACATGTCGGACTGGCTTGATAACTGACAGATGAGACTCATCAGCCATAGGGCAAGTATACATCATATGCATATGCTTATTTTGTTTGCTTGTGCATTATTTGGGTTTGCCTTTGTGAATCAACATGCTATTTGTCATACTTGCTACCTACAATAACTGTACTCTATTTGTGTTGGCCTTTGTCTTTTTTGTTTGTCTATATGGTTCTACTGGAGTTTTGGAGGATTTTGGAAGAAAGTGAAGAATGTTAACAGACTTAGCTAGAGCTTAGTTAAGACTAAGAACCTTAGATGACTACCCTACTTATGGTTTCCCGTTTTAAATCTTTAAGTTTTAAATCTGAGTGTTGAAATTCTATGATCGCCTTTGGATTTCTCGAGACCTTATATATTATGTATGCTGGCACCATTACCATGTTGAGAACCTCCGGTTCTCATTCCATACGAATATTTATGATTTTCAGATGCAGGTCGAGAGGCACCTCGCTAGGCGTCTGGAGTTTTCTTGGCAAGCGAAGACGGAGAGTTGTCTGTTGTACTTTTGATATGTATATAGTTACATGTATAGACTTCTCCACTGTGTATACTTTACTTTTGTTTCTCCTATATATTTCCATGGAGATGTAGGAGTTTATGTCATGTGTTTGGAGTACTTTTGGGAGGATTATTAAGATAAGGGAGATGCTAGAGGGACAATGACTTTGATGAACAATATGAACAACGGGCCATAATAATTAGCCCAATTAGATTCATAACATAGGTATACTCAAAAACACCCCCTCTCTTAAATCCTAATTTTAATTATCTTAATTAATACCATTGTAATCATCCCATCCACTCCCCCTTTCTTTGACCCAACAGTCAAAACCTTTCCCCTTCCCTAACTTTCGAATACCCTTCAGGAAAGAAAACGTTAGCCTTCCCTCACCGCTATTTCGAATGACATTGATGAAGGAGGACCTTCCCCCATTAGCCGCTCCTTTTTTGCTGCTATCCGTAGTTCATCCTGCCAATCGCCGTACCGAGCATCCGCCAGCGCCTCCATTGCAAAGACCACCAGCAGCAGAGGAGAATCCCTGGCCCCGTCGAGTGGAAGTCGCCCAGAAACCACCGGCGTTGGCCTTTAACCGCAGTCTCCCTAGGTTGTTGCCGTTGCATGTTCGCATTGTTGGAGTCATTACCGGGTGCAACAAGAGAAGCCGTGGGGTGTGTTTCTCTTCCCAGATTGAAGGTCAGAAAACCGATAACTGTATATTGAATGTTTAGATGATCATAGTAACTTTTATGTTCTGGCTGCTTATAAGGGTTTTGTTGCTTTCAGAAATTCCTGGGTCTGTTTGACTTATCCATTTGTTTGTGAACGTAATGTAGTTGGAAGAAATAATCATAAGTACATATTTATGAGCATCCGGGTTTCCGCGTCTTGTATTTTAACGAGTTACTGTATTTGGCTATGTTTTGCCTCTGGTTATTAGTAAGTCAGCAATTCGTCTTAGGCACGTGCTATGAATATGTTGCTTTGTGAATTGTTTAATGAATCTAGATCGGATGGTCAATTTATTCATTAACGTATGGTTGAAAATTATTCCCAGTTGTTTGCAAGTTGGTTGATGATGTTTAAAATTTTTTTTTCATTCCAAAACCTAACCTAAGAGGCTGTAAAAATTTAGAAACTGTTAAATACTCTGATTATGAATGTTTGATAAAGAAGAGATAGGCTTGAATTGGAATCCTGTTAGTTTATTTTACGAAAAAATTGTAAGTATAATTTGGGATAAATTTACATTTTTCTAGTCTTAGCTAAAAGTGTATTTTACTTCATCCTCACATGTCCACTTGCATTTGATCCATTTGATTGGAATTGATATAAGTAAAAGTACTTTTGGTGTTGAATCTAACCGTGCAAAGACTATATTTACATGTTGATCAGCATATTTGATAACCATCTCAATCAATATTATGACTTATTTTGGTGACTTACGTAATTAGAACTTCAATTTTTAATAGCTATGCTTACAAGGACCTTGTTTAACATTTAATTTTTTTTAAACTGGCTATGTACTCTTACTCCACACGACTGTGGGGTGTTATGTTGTTGATTTTGATATGTTTATTTTTTTTTAAATTTTAGCATGAATAGTAATATCAAATGGTTCATGGTTCCTTGGATTAAGGCAAAGATGTTTGAAATTTGTTGGAGTCTGGCTTGAAATTTTATTATTGTTTTCTTTGTCTGTTTATTGTTCATGTGATGGACCGTTAATTTCTATAAATAACGGGTGTTCAATTTTGTAAAAAAGGATGGATTGAAAAAATGTGACATGATCTACATCATTTAGGTAGTACTTTCTGATGTTGCGAAAGCAGGTTATATTAGGACTTGTTTTGGTGATTTAGGTACTTAGAAGTTCAACATTTTAAGTAGCTACGCTTGCAAGGACCTTTTTAAACTTGATTTTTTTAAAAACTGCTTATGTACTCTTACTGCACACGACTGTGGGTGTTATGCCTTTGTACTCTTACTGCCTATGTACTCTAATTACATTTTGATTCTCATTTTATTCATTAATGTATGGTTGAAAATTTTTTCCAGGTGTTTGCAAGTTGGTTGACAATGTTAAAATTTTTTTTTCATTCCAAAACCTAACCTAAGAGGGTGTCAAAATTTATAAACTTTTAAATACTCTGATTATGAATATTTGATATAGTAGAAATAGGCTTGAATTGGAATCCTGTTGGTTTATTTTAAGAAAAAATTGTAAGTATAATTTGGGATCTATTGACAATATTCTAGTATTAGCTAAAAGTGTATTTTACTTAATCCTCACATGTCCACTTGCATTTGATCTATTTGATTGGAATGGATATAAGTGAAAGTACTATTGGCGTTAGTCTAACCGTGCAAAGACTCTATTTACATGTTGATCAGCATATTTGATAACCATCGCAATCAATATTAGGTGTTGTTTTGGTGACTTACGTAATTAGAACTTCAAATTTAATAGCTAAGCTTCCAAGGACCTTGTTTAACATTTAATTTTTTTTTAAATTGCTATGTACTCTTACTGCACACGACTGTGGGGTGTTATGTTGTTGATTTTGATATGTTTCTTTTTTAAATTATAGCATGGATAGTAATATCAGATAGTTCATGGATCCTTGGATTAAGGCAAACATGTTTGAAATTTGTTGGAGCCATTCTTGATATTTTAGTATTGTTTTCGTTGTCTGTTTTTGGTTCATTTGATTGATCGTTAATTTCTATAAATTACGGGTGTTCAATTTTGTAAGAAATGATGGATGAAAAAATGTGACATGATCTACATCATTTAG
This sequence comes from Arachis ipaensis, assembly GCF_000816755.2. Lineage (NCBI taxonomy): Eukaryota > Viridiplantae > Streptophyta > Magnoliopsida > Fabales > Fabaceae > Arachis > Arachis ipaensis. Next base: position 10,101,464 of record NC_029789.2, on the reverse strand, counting down.
GTAGTAATTTCTGATATTGCAAATAATTGGAGCCTAGCAAGCTGGCAATATTAGGACTTATTTTGGTGAACATCTATGCTTCCTAGGACCTTGTTTTACTTAATTTTTTTAAACTGCCTATGTACTCTTACCGCACACGGCTGTGGGTGTTATGATGGTGATTTTAATATTTTGTTTTTTTTAATTAACAGCATAGATAGTAATAGCACGTGGTTCATGGATCTTTGGATTAAAGCAAACATGTTTGAAATTTGATGGAGCCTGTACTTGATATTTTAGCATTCTTTTCTTTATATCTTTCTTGGTTCATTTGATTGACCTTTAATTTCAATAAGTTAAAGATGTTCAATTTTTACGAAAAGATTGATGCAAAAAATGAGATGGCTTTTAGCGGTGGCTTTAGTAGATATGAGTAAGATTGGTTGTAAAAACCATAGTTGCATCATGTATCATGTCTAGGTATGTATGAATACATAATTATCAATCTTGGATGTTGTAGAGAATCGTTTTAAAATTTAGATAATAATACATAGTTAGACAGAAACAATTTTTGTTTCCTTTTGAAATTTTGCTAAATAATGCGAGCAGACTAATATAATGAAGGTGAAACAATTTACGTTTTTGAGTTGACCTACAGCAGTTATGAAGGATTTGTTTTCTGTTAATATTTTACAGTGTTAATAATAATAAGTAATTGTTATCAGGAATTGGGTGGGTTCATTTTGTAATCGGAATGCCAATTTTTTAACTCGTTATTTTATATGGAGCATGTTATGACCAATGTCAGGCTCTTTGTTGTTTACTTGAATTGCGCAGGATATTTTGTTGGGCTGCCAGTGATTTCTTTTTTTTTTTGGCTGTTTTTTCAATTATAGTCAAATGATAATGTGTGTTTTGTATCAAGACTTATGGTTGAATGTTTCCTGACAGGCAAGAACCTGCTTTGATTTTCACCTGCTGAGCAGCATTTTAATGGGAAAAAAGGTAAGCAGTACTTTGTGTTAACAAATGTTTGATTTTTTTTATTTCTAATAACTTGTATTGTGTTGCTTAACAGAAATTAGTGGAGACGCGATGTTCTCCATGCTACATCAACGGGATGATAACCCACTTGCAAGAAATGAATGCCGATGTGAAGCTAGCTGAGATTGATTCTATTGGGTTTGGCTTTGTGAAGCAGATTCCTCGCTGGGCAGTCAAGCAGACGATAATGATTCAACTGGCCAGGGCTTATGATGTGGAGACAGACACACTTATAGTGGATGTCGGCGACATTCCAGTTAGTTCTGAGTTAATAGGAAGGGCGTTGGGGATACCCTCCAATGGTCAGCTCCTTATATTAAATTGTGAATTTGTTGTCATATATTTTGCTTTGGGTTTTGCTCTTAGGTATGGTTAAATTTATTCTATTTGCTTGTTTCAATATGAAATGTAGCGGTTGACATTCCGAAAATAGAAAAAAAAAATCTGGCTCACCGGGAAATCAAAGAGCAATTTAAAAAGAAGACAACCACTCAGCTGTGAGACTTTGTTTATGCCTGTCCTATGGAAACAGAAGCGGATAGGATTAATTTTAGAAGGTACTTCATATTGGTGGTCTTAAAGACGTTCCTGTGTCCAACCAGCCAACAAACAATTTCTCCATGGCACATTCCTCCAATTTTGGATGTCTTAGATCCAAGCAAATTTAACTGGGCACAGAAGACATTCAAGTGGCTAGGGAAGGCGATTGAAACACACCAAAATAAGAAGCTTGAAACCTGTGGCGACTGCATGTTTGCCCTAATGGTAAGTTTAATTGTTCATTTAGTTATTTAGCCCACTTGCGGTAATGATGAACTAAGAAATCGTACAATCTTTCCATCCAGCTCTTGTACTTTCAGTGGCTAAGGCATGGGCCACTAGAGCGCTGTCGAGAAACGGAGCCATGGTTGACTGCATGGACTGCATCAGAACTTGAAAAAAAGGCAAACAATGTAATTGATGAGGTACTAGGATGGATGATATATTCTCTATTATAATATAATCAACCTAAGACATTTATTATTTTCTACCTTGGGCTTTTGGATGAGCGTTTCGTAAGCTCAGTTGACCCTTTGATGTTAGGGTCCCATCGGAAAGAGGGCCAAATTTCGAGAGGATCCAAAATTGCAAACCAGGAAGAAGGGGGAGAATATGCAGCTAAAAAAAGAGCGGAAAGAGAGAATGCAGAAGTAAAGTGGCTCAAAAGGTAATGTGTCCTTTGCAATCTAAAGCACGGGCAACATTAAAGTCATAGGCGTTTAGATTAGATTATAACTTCTGGTGTTTATTTTTAATTGCACAAATGGACTCATGCTCCTATAGAATTTGGATGCTTTATAGGTTCCACAACAGTGTACTTGTATGTCGAACTAATTAAAGTTGGTATGTGGAATTGTCGCTTAATGTACACAGGAATGCAAGGAGGCATCTATTAAAAATATGGACTATAAGAAACCAGCTGAAACACCATCAAGGACATGTGAATCAAAACTTCTTGGAAGCCCTACAGAACCACCAGAGGTGAGTTCATCTTAGTGTCTACATGTGTTGGCATCATAAATTAATTACTACGATCTACTATTGATGTTTCTTACGAAGTGAATTTTCTGTTGTGGTCATGAATTTGTATGCGAGTATATAACATAGTTGTTTCTTTCTAGAAGCATGATAATTTGGTGTATATTTCATATTCAGGAAAGCAAGATAGGCACCCGAAGAAAGCTGCTGGTCGTCAGACCCAAATTCGGTAAAGGCAGCCATACAGCACGTGTTGTCGAGATGCGCAACAAGATGAGTGCAGTTGTTTCTGACTCCGATGACGACAACCACGTGCCACATGTTATTCCAAAGCGCCGTTTATTTGATCACAGCTCAAGCCTGACAGGTGAGCACCTAAATTAGGATGCCGAACAGTTTGATGGGCCGCAATTTGATCCAATTACACCTTCCACAGTAACAGGGCAAGTAACTGAATATGATTTTGACAGGTAAGCTCTATCATTTTACATCTGTTGTAGATATGTAATGGATGTATCTTGATTTACATGTGCCTTACATCAGAGTGATAAATGAATTGCCTTATTTTGTTGACTTTAATGCAGAGAGTTTGATTTGAACTTCGTGCAGTGTCCAGAAGTCGAGGAGATATTGGTAAAAATTGAACAGAAGAAATATAGCAATCCTTTGGAAATGAAACCCCTACAGACCGTGATGCCGAATAAGTCACAGTGCCAGACCCCGAGTCCCGGAAGGCCTAGCTTTTCACTGGGCTTGACACAACATGAGAAGCCACCAATCACACCCCCCATCACACCAATACATCCAAGTCTTAAAGATGTTAAGTTAGGAGAGGAGAAGGAAGACACGGTCCGAGATTGGATTCTGAACTCTTCCCTCAACGAAGATGAGCTGTTGGCAACCTACGAAGGTAGGCCATATCTTCGGCTGTTGAGGAAGGGTCTATTAACATTGAAAGCATGTGGTTGGGTTAACAGCAACGTAAGTGCTTAATCTCGATGTTTTAGCTTCACTTGTTGCATTCTTCGTACACTTTATATCATGGTTTTAAATTTTACACCGCAGATCATTCAATGGATGTGTTACGCATTCAATGATGCACAGTCCGAGAGATTCAAACTTGATTTCTACTGTGTTTGTCCAGGCATATTGGTATGAATAATATAATATTTTCACAACTTATTGTAGGCACTTTATAACTGACTGATCCTCCTACAACAGGAAACAGTCATGCAACCGCACAACCTCAAATCATTCCATAACGGGCCAGTTGTGGTGTATGAGGTATTGGGTCCAAACTTTGGAGAGGATTCCAGATTCTTTAACAAAGTGGATGCAGCAAAAATAAAATTGGTGAGACATTGATGTATTTTACGTTGCATGACACAACATATTTAGACGAGAATGTAGTTGTCTGTGTCAATTAGTATGCATAGTTTGCTAGGTGTTTGTTGCATATGTAACACAATTCTTGATGTCTTTTCTTGATCGGCCTGTTGAGTAGTGCTTGTTGAATAGAATCCATCATAATTAGGACGGGGGATGTATCGCCTATTGGTGCCCGTAGATTGGGATGATTGTTTCACTTGTGCGGAATTTGATCTATTTATGCTTCATGGTACACCATACGTTTAATGTTTGACTATGTTGTGACGCGTGAATTTTTGTGACAGTGGTTTATTCTGATGTGTTCAAAAGGATACTGGTGGCTGTATGCATTTGAAGTGACAAGGAAAAGGATTGTGGTAATCGATAGTCTTCATGATGAGGCACCTGACGATGAAAGGAAGAAACTAGATTCATATGCGGTAAGATCAAACACTTCTTTAAGCATTATTAATGAATATATGTACCATTTAAAACATATGCTAAAGAGAGATTATTGAGTGATTTTCAGGGACGGCTAATTGAAGACATGGCTAGGGTGGCCATCCCTACGTATGACCGGAGTCCAAACGGTCCAGTGTGTGCGTATGCCAAAGTCCCCATGCAACCAAACGGGTAAGTAGTTCAAACTAACAAATCCAATAAATGATCATTTCGTTAGTGGGTTTAGCATAACCATTTTATTGATGGCATCGGTTTTACTTGATTATCTAGTTGGGACTGCGGTATCTATGCCATCAAATTCATAGAGACATGGAATGAAGATTGTAACATAGATGAATGGAATGATGTAAGTTAACATGTCGGTCTATGTTTTGGTTGTTTTTACCATCTCATGTTAATTTGAAACATTAAACAACGTGCTGATATTTTTAAAAACTACATAGGAAATGCTTCTGTCAATGAGATGTGAGCTGATGTTAGATATTGTCATGGGAGCCCATAATGAATCAATCCAGCTGGTGCGATCTTTGTTGGAGCAGAAAGACGGACGTGTTCGCCGCAACCGTCAAAGAAACAAGAAAAAGGTGGTAAAATCACCCTTCACAGCACCAAGCACAAGGTCATTGATGGAAAGAGTAGGACAATTACCTGTGAGGAAGACTCGGAAAAGGAGAATGCGATAGTTGTAGAAAGAGTGGGAGAAATACCTGTGAGGAAGACCCGGAAAAGGAGAATGCGATAGGTGTACTTAGTTTTCAAACAATACTCTCAAATCTTCTTAGCTTCTTTTTGTGTCCATGGGTTGGAGTTTTATTACAACAGAGTTGCTACATTATCATGGCAAAATCCATTTATATGATTTATTTCTATTGCAATACATTTGGTTTTGTTGCATGTAGTTAACGATTCCTAAAAGCTAAGTGTAAGGAACAACAAAGGTATTAAGCGGATCCATCCACACACAAGGTGAATCAACCTAAAACTGAAATAACCATCCACCCAACTAATAAATCAAACATCTGCCTTGTACTAGTTGTACCTAATAACAGACAACTCTTAAGTTTTATAAATAAACATACGAAACCTATAGAAATAACCATACTCTATCTTACTAAGCCGACCATCCGCGATATACTACTAACACACCATTCGTAATATACTCTAAAAAAAACAATTCGCAATCCACACTAAAAAATCATACTGGCACAAATAGAAATAACCATCCACGAACCTGAGCCAGTGAACATCCATATTATAACTATTGTAAGTAATAACATGCAATTTTGAATCCACACTAAAAGTAACCATCCACTCACCTAGTGACGCGAACATCCACATTATAAATCCTGTAACTAATCATTTGTCATTCGTAATCCACATTAAAAGTAACCATCCAGTAATATATTGAGGTGAACATCCACATTATAACTCGTGACTAATAACATGCCATTTGTCATACACACTAAATAACCATCCAAAAACAAATAGAAATAACCATCTGCAAACCTACTAAACCGAACATCTGCTTTATTTATCTTAGTTACTAAGACACTTGTTGTATATAAAAAAATAACCATGCACAAGCCTAAGGAATCGAACATCCATACTATATGACATTTAAAGAATCAAAAACAAATAGCTAATCCGATAAGAAGTAACCATCCAAACACCAGAAAAATAACAATCAATAACCGTAGTAAAGCGAACATCCTAGACATGCCACTCGAAGTTAAAAGCACACAACATCCCAAATTTATTAAATGGTTAAAATACAGATTATACGACATGTATTTATGCAGACAGTATTCTACAATCAGTCAAACGACATCCAAACAAATATAAACAGACCAGATACGTGAGTAGCATCAAGATAATGCCATGGAAATACCAATTTCATAATTTTGTTATCATAGAAAACCTAAACAAAGAAAACGACCATGAAACATACATATTGAATTGTATGACCTAACAAAAGGGACCTCTAATATAACATAATGGATGCAGTATCGTAAACAATCTAGGTATTGTCAAAGGAGTTTAACAGCGACATGAATCCACCAAGTCCTTGCTTTGCAATCTGCTGAGCGGAAGCCTCTGAAGCTTGATTTGCAGCAGATTCTACACGATTATCCTGAAACAAACAAGCTCAATCAAAACCAACCCACTATCGACGTAATAAAAACCGTTGTAAAAGGGAAGTTTAACTTTAATTCCTATACATACCTTGCGTACACTCTTCCGCTTTCTCTGCATGGATTTTCTGATTGATTTATCCAACTCATATCCTAGCCTTTTGCCTTTTGGACGACCTTTAGTGGTTACCTTTGATGGGGCCTGAATGTCCTCTGTGCCGAAAACGGTTGAAGGGCCTGTGATGATGCTATTGTGTGCAGTAGCGACAGTGTTATTTCGCATCTTGCCACGGTAATCTACTAGTTTGGCCCTTGCATCCTCTAGAACATTATGCAGCATGTCTGCCTCATCATCACAGTCCACGAATTCCTGTGCAACATTGTAGAAATGTGCACACAACTCTCTGAATATGTTGTGGCTTTCATTTGAACGTCTAACGTCGTGGCTACTCTTAATGTAGGTGTGCTTGCGCTTTATGTTCTTGTTCCAACGAGGTAAAACATAGAAGGAAGGTACCTCATTAACTTTGTAAGATGAAAGTACTACAAGACAGTGGCAACATAATATACCTGCACTCTCGAACAAGATGCAATCACATCGAACCTCGTGTGTCGAACGATCAAAATGGACGTCAAACGTAACATATCGAGTCGTCTCATAGACTTGTATTTCCTCTTCCACTTTTACCCTAGTGAAGTTGCCCTGTTCATCCACGGCACGAATAGTGCAATCAGCCTTCTTGCCAAACTCGGTTTGGACATCCCTAAACATTTTGTTGGTATACTCTTTTTGAAATCGTCTCTCGATGGCTGATCTAGTTGAACATGGGATTAGACCTCTCGAGTCTGCAGCATCGTCCTCCAGTTCCTTCTGCTCTTTCGTTCCTAGGACATTGTTGAACTCGTGGACGAACTGGACCAAACTAGTCTTACAATTTAAGTATCCACCAAAGAATGAATGCATACCCTCACTCCGCTGCGTACTCCTCATGGAAGCCCATAATTGACCCTTGAAAAAGATAGGCACCCACATGTGTCGGTCCTCAAACAGATCTAAAAAGGAAACAAACCCACCAAAAAACAAAACCATGCATAAGAACATTTTTCCAGAATATAATACAAGAACACAACAACATTTAAGCACTTCCGGCACATGATTTTTCTAAAAAGACACAAACCTGATAGCCATCTGTTGTGATGTAAGTTGAACTCATCAATGAACTCAGCCCAATGATCCTCAAAATCCTCAACCGACTTAGAGTTCCATATAATGTGTTTCAACTCAGCATTCAACTCTTTGAACCTAGAATAACCTCCAAGCTTGTTGTGTATCTTTTGGGTTATATGCCATATGCACCACCGGTGTCGTGTATTGGGCAGGACCTTCTTAATTGCACCAAACATAGACTTGTATTGGTTTGTGATGATGCCCTTCGGTGCCGTTCCCATGTACTCCAGCCATTGTGTGAACACCCACTCAAAACTCGGGATCTCCTCACTGCCTAGCAGAGCGCAGCCTAACAAAGTGGACTTACCATGGTGGTTCACACCAATGAAAGCAGCGAACGGCAATCCATGCCTAAAGAACGAACAACTATATTTAGAAACATGAAACTAATAAAAAATAATAAAATAATTAAACAATGTGAACTTAAATACATTTTACCAGTTCGTGCTATATGTGGTATCAAATGAGACCACCTCTCCATAGTATTCATAAGATGCCCTACACCTTGCATCCACCCAAACTGCACTCGTAAACTTGTTATCCTCATTTATATTCACTGCGTAAAAGTAGTTCGGATTCAACTCCTTCATTCGCATGAAGTAGTTCAGCATCTCCTTGACATCTACGTTGACATTTGTGGATCGGAGTCTTGATGAAATATAATTCTTGACGTCCTTCTCTGAGAAGCCCAAGTTCGAAGGCCCACCAACTTTATTGGCTAATGCTAGAAAGGTCTTGTTGGGTCGAATGCCCGCCTCATCATTATCCTCAATGATACACTTCGCATGCATTGTTAACTCCCTGTTCTCGTGGTAGTGCACCGCCTTCCTAGTTGAACACGGATGCGAGTGATTTAGTTCAACCTTCAACAAGACCCAATCATGCTTTTCCCTATCGAACTTTGCATATATTCTTGCTCTGCATCCAACACCTGCCATTATGTTCTTCCGTATGGGTGCCTTGACACGAGACGCCCAGAAACCCTCCCGATTGCAATGGATAGATTGGTTGATCGGTTGCTTTGTCATTCTGTCAAAATTTGTGGCCCTTATCTTACTTATGAAACCAACTTTTTTTGCATAGGTCGCATAAAAATCCTGGGCCAACTTTAAATGCTCAAATCGCATCCCAACTCTTGGTATTTCATCATCAGCAAGGCAACTATGGTCTGGTAACTGCAAATCAGTTCAAAATAGACATTATTTCAGCCACACGACGATAAATGGTCTATTCAAACATACGGTTAACTAAAAAATAACAATAAAATAGAGTCCAAACCTCATCAACAAGTTCCGTGTCATCACATTCCAACTCAGTAATTTTCGTATATTCTATGGCCTACAATCAAACATACACAACGTAAGTAGATACTATAATAAAATGTCAACTAAATAGATTTTATTAATACTATATCCAAAAATATGATATTAAAATTTATTAATATGCATGAATTAAGCTAAAGTGGCACCTAATCAGTTAGTATTGTGTTAATTATTATTTATATAGAGAATGTATAAATCCACCACATATCAAGTATCACTACACAAACTAAAATAGAGTCTTCTACTACCATGTAAAAAGTCTCGTTATTAGCTCCTATAATTTTCCTCCATATTTATCCAAACTTGTTAGTGCATGCATGGTTTGATACCATACAGATAGGGATTGTAACAATTTTAGTCGCAACCATGTGCAAAATTTTCTTATTTAACACTATACATATATTCAAAACATGTCAGGGGACCTATTAAAAAGGTATTGTAACAATTCATCATATCCAGTAAATAAATTTTTAACTTCATCTTCTTTAGAACTTTTCACATGTTTCATTGAAATTAGTTATAAAAACTTAACAAGAACCCAATCTGTAACTAGTAAGTAGTAACAACTAACTAGTACATTGTATTATAACATTCCACCATTCTAAAAATGTAATTGTTTTCTCTTTTTAGGTAGAAAAAATTCAAACTAATCCTTTCACGGTATCATCCACTTATATATTACACTTTAATTAATAACCACATGAATGAACAAGAACACCATCCAAATTATTCCGCTTGTAACAAAATATCATAATGGATTAAGAAAGTTGAGCTTTTAATAACTATCTAATTTATATGAAAATAAACATACGACTAAAAGAAACAAGATACATTGTTTACCTTGTCCAACTGTTCACTTTCTCCGTCGAGTGAATCACCGGTAAAAGAAACTGGCACGAGACAACTCGGTTCAACGAAATTGTGCTCCATTAAAATGGTTGTGATAGGTGGAGATCTTGGGCTACAGGAACTGCAATGGTGGAGGCCTTGGGCTGCGGGGGCTGCACAGGGCGTGATCACGGTGATCGACGCCGGGCTGCATGGTGCACGGGTTGACAGGTGTGGTGAAAAAAAATTTTTTCCACTTGGGGGCTGCCGGACGTTGGAACAGGGAGGGGAGCGTGGGTTGTGGGTGGGCTGGGAAGTGAGCCTTCTTTGTTGGGAAGGAAAAAGAGAGAGGAGATATGGTGAGGATATGAAACGTGTGCTAGTTGCCTGGTTTCAAAAATATGATATTTTAAATTTTGAAAAATAGTTATTAGTATAATTAAATTAATTACATCATTAATTAAATTTATGAGTAATTTACATTTGTAACTCCATTGTTCATATTATTCACTAGGATTATTGTTCCCCTATACTTTTCCTTAACATAATATGTATGGGGTATTCTCTGGCCAGTCTTTGCTTCGTAGGTTGAGCCTAGAGTTTGAATATTTTGTA
>NC_029789.2:10080556-10082669 GCF_000816755.2 Arachis ipaensis | reverse complement strand
GTCATCCTGAGTGTTGCGCTCTTATTTTTTTACGATTTTGCTTTACCCAACCTTCAAAACTCCTCGAATATTATATTCTTCCAAATATATTATGTATGTATATTTTATTTTAGAGGTCGTAATATCACACCACCTTTGTTTTACGACTTAAGCGTAAAGCTCTGTGTGGTAGGGTGTTACACATATCCTATTCGCACTCTAAAGTTCTCAACCCTACTCACAGAGTCACAGGAAAATCAAATTTTTTAAGCAAATATAAAATTCAATCATTCTATATTTTATACATATTAATAAAATAGAAAATAAAAAACTAAGTTTAAATTGAAATTAAAACAATAAAATCTTAAAAAAATCATCCTGAGTGTTGCGCTCTTATTTTTTTACGATTTTGCTTTACCCAACCTTCAAAACTCCTCGAATATTATATTCTTCCAAATATATTATGTATGTATATTTTATTTTAGAGGTCGTAATATCACACCACCTTTGTTTTACGACTTAAGCGTAAAGCTCTGTGTGGTAGGGTGTTACACATATCCTATTCGCACTCTAAAGTTCTCAACCCTACTCACAGAGTCACAGGAAAATCAAATTTTTTAAGCAAATATAAAATTCAATCATTCTATATTTTATACATATTAATAAAATAGAAAATAAAAAACTAAGTTTAAATTGAAATTAAAACAATAAAATCTTAAAAAAATTCAACATAAAATTACAAATAACATGATCATCAAGTTCTTAATAAAATTAAAATAACACAAACAAAAAACTAAATATCTTGTTACTCTTCTTCTAATTCTCAATTCTTGCAACATTACTCTTTAAATAACAAACGTACTAAATTAGTAGTTTAAATGATTTGCTTAATGGTTACTTTGAGCTTTTACAAAAAGGAGATTGTGGGTTTAATATCTTACCCATAGCAGGTCGGGTATGTAACCTAATCCGATCGAGTTGGATACCGCACGTAGGATACATATTACTAGTCTTAGTTACTACTGACTTACTGCATTCTGTGTACACAAGCTAAGATGCGAACTAACCATTAGAACAACCTAACTTAATTAGAACTTATTTTAAACGATGATGGCATAAAAATTCAAAAATCAGAATTTTGGACATTAAACATGGGAACAACTTCTACATTCTAAACCTAACAAAAATAAGTTGAGTCATGCCAAGTTGGGAATTGAACAATCCCTGTGAAGAAGTTGCCAACCATTATGATTAGTTTACTATGGCGTTTCACTCGTGTATGGAGAGACCCCAAACTTCACTTGGTCCCAAAACCATCGAGAAAGGCAAAAGCAAAAGTTGTGAGTTGTAACTACTACCAATTAGTGAACTATGAATAGATTATTTGCTTTTGCTGATGAATTTCCTATTAGGATTTTATGTTTTCTTTGGCATTACGAATTAAAAGAGCCAATAGTTGCTGCTAGAATGGGAGTCAAAGACGATTGGATCTTTAATCACTACACCTTTGAACCTCTTTCAGGGCACACTTCAACATCAAAATTATAATAATAATGCCACACAAGAAAGACTAGCACAAAAGAATTTCATTCCAATACCTAAAATAAAAGAGTATAAAGTAAGAGTAATTATTAAAGTGATAAAGTAACAAGTTTCATAAGATATTTATTTCAAAATGTCATTTCCAGTATAGAACTCATTAGTTTAATTTATTAAAATTGATACTGCATGAGTCTAATCAAATATAAAAGTTATCTGCTTCCATCTTCTCTTTATTACACGAGAGAACGAAGGGGGTGGCATTGTTGAAAGTATGGGCATCTATAGTCGCCATCGCATCTCACAAAAGAGAAATTTTGATGGAATTTTCCTTTTTACTAACGTCTCTGTCAAACGCAGATGCGAGCTTCCTAAAAGAATTGTTACGTTCACCGTCCAAATCCTCCTCCATTCTTATCCAACCCTATAGTCATTAGTGGGAGAGCCAAACTTTTGATTGACATGCTATCCTATTATTACCATTAACATTCTTGCTGCCCACAAATATATCATTTTATATATAAAATCTTTTTTTTTCTCATTTTTATTAATTATTTTAATATTAAAAATAATAGTATTAAAATATATATACACA
>NC_029789.2:10075231-10080348 GCF_000816755.2 Arachis ipaensis | reverse complement strand
TGTATTTCAAAATGAGCTATCAAAATCAATCACCAATATATTTGTATATAAATACATGTTTATTTAATTTATTTTTAATATATATTTATATTTTAAATATTTTATATTAATAGCTGATTTTGATAGTTAATTTTAGTGTACACATAACATATGTATAATAATAAGTTTAATAAAATAATCTCTGTTGTGGCCTGGCCCAAACCCTATACGGGTTGGCCCGACCCAAGCGCCACCCAACCCTAACGGTCAGGGTTAAGGCGCTCCACAGCCGACCCGGACGCGTGTCCCCGACAGCTCACCTACAGCTGTGAGGAGAACGCCTCAGAGGAAGTGGGCCTGTCCTTGCAGGGCCCACCTCTGACACAGTATATAAGGGAAAGGTTTTTACCCTTCCCCCAAGGTACGTTACATGACTCTACCCCCTTTTTCGCCTGCACACTTCATTGACTTGCGCGTCAGAGTGTCTTTGCAGGTGACACCCCCTTTTCACATCTGAAGAGCTCGGGACCTCGCCCACTCCAGCCCGGAGACGTACGACCAGACGACCTCCCCTTTTGTTGATCAGGATATTCACCCGATCAGTCCGGTACCCGACCTACCGAACAATTTCTAAAAAATTAGTATACCTCCATTTAAACAAATTCATAATTTTGTTATTATATTTTTCAAAATTATTGTACATTAATTCATAAATAAGAGAAAATTCAGCGATGATGATGATGACATAGGTAGAGAATTTTGATGAGTTGATCGTGTGTTATAACTAATTTAATTATATTAATTACATTGGTGGCGTATTTGATTTTGCATCTAAAAGTCTAGAATTATGGTTTGCAAAAAGCTTCTCATTTGTTAACTTTTCATACCTTATTATACACTATTATGAGTTTGAAAGTCTACATGACACGATTAGATATACTAATTATTATTAGTATTGAGTACTTCACTCTTAGTTTCCGGTGCATTGCATTTTACATAACCATATATGGTACTACTTAAGATTTAAGAACGTTGAGTTTGATTGGTGGACCAAGGACCCATCCTTTCCTTTAGTTCATTCATTACTTGGGAGAAAGAAGTGGAGTTCCACAAACAAAGCAAAAAAGTAATTACACACCAAAATTGTGGTCGTGGTCTAATGATCCTAAATGGATGCTTTAACGATCATGTATCCACCCATGGAGTTTGCAAAAAAGTAACCCATTCCTTTTTTTTTTCTCTTTTAGGAAGAACTAAAAAGCCGATCAAAGTTCTATAACTATTTTATTTTATGAATAATTAACTATCAATTTGATACCTGCTTTTTTTTTTAATTAATTTATTCCTTAAGGTTTGGAAAATCAAGATAGTAGATCGCCCATGTTGGTTGCAATGCTTTCATTTAAGCTGTGTTTGTTTATGAGATAATACATGAGACAGAGATATAAAAACACAAAATAGTATTTTATAGATGAGATGTAACAGAGATATTGTGTGTTAGAGATATTAAATTAGTATATTTTGTATCTATTATGATAGGAAAGACTTAGAGACACTAATAATAAACACAACTTATTTTTTATTTTATTATTCTTCTTAATTTTTTATAATTATATTTTTTTTCAAATTTTTTGAATAGAAAAAATAAAAATAAATTAAATTTTCATAATTTGTTCTAATTTATCGGTAAATAAATAAAATATAAAAATACAAAATTTAATGTTTCTTCATTATCTCTTATCTTGTCCTACGATTTTTTTAATTCCACCAATCCTCTTCTCTTTCTTTTTTTCTTCAATTTCCGGGGAAAAAAAGTAACTAGAAAAGAATATCATATGCAGAAGAATGATTCTAGCTTAAATCTTCACCCTGCTATAAAAGAAAAGGAGTTAGATGTCATAATTTGAACCCATCACATATGAAAGTTCACATTCTGCTAAAAGGAGTTTATTGTCATGATCAGATTTGGAATATTTAGACATCTTTAGTGTTTGTTTTTCTAAAAAAAACTCAATCAAAACATATCCTTAATTAAGGTCCGGAGTATGCGTAACCGAATGGGCTTGAATTTGAATGTGTAAATGTGAATATAGCTACGTTGAGTGCTGACTCAAAACTCAAAAGACAGTGATTGGTTTCCTCTTGGATGTAAAGCAAGAAAGTTGAACACCTTAAACAAATTAAAGGGCCCATTCCTGTGCCCAAAAATAATGCATTGTTTGAACTTTGAACTATAAAAGAAAAATAACAATTTAAGTCAATGCTAACCATGATGGATAAATAGTGCAGGCACAAGTTTTAAAAATTATTTTTATATATATTAAAGGGTAATCATACAACATGTGCCGGCTTTTTGTTGTGAAGTTTGATATCTTCAATTCCCTAGCTGATCCTTCTAGTTAAGTTTGATTAATTTAGAAGAATGAATAGTCAGTTCATAAATCTTTAGCTTAAGTAGTGTTAAACTTAAACATATACTGCAGAGTGGTAATCATGGTTAATTAATTTTAGAATGGCTAATGTCCATATCCAGCAAGCACTTGCTACCTGTTATTTACGAGGATAGGATCAAATACTATGGACTTGGATTTACCAAAAGTTGAAAGGGACAACGAAACCAATTTGAAAATTATAATACTGGATCAGATCATTACAGGACTTTAATTGCCATTGCAAAAAGGTAGAGATTTACTAGCAGACGTGTCCATTATAAGAACTTCCACCGTTGACACTAAGCAACTTGATCTGCCAACAAATATATATAGGAAAAGTCTTGGGGCAGCAATTTTATCAAATTCTGGCCAGTATATAATCATCAAAGAAGAGTGAGTTATTGGATGAAATCTCACATTAATTTCACACCATTAAAAGCCTCATTGATGACTATTTGATGGCTATAAATCCCAAAAATTGCTGGCCCCTAGCATTCCTCGTATATATATTTATTTGAGTTATAATAATAATTTTTTATATATTCAATTATATGAAATAAGTGATGGATTATCAAAATAATCTTAACTTCTCTCTTAAGATTATTATGATTCATTCAATCGACAATAAATAAAAAAAAGAAGCTAAAGGATTATGATCCACCACTCTTTTAAACGGTAATTGGTTGAAGGGATAAGGGCATGAGACTTCGGATTTAAACTTTGAAGCTAAAGAAGATGAGATTAATTAGTTTACACTTTACATCATCGTTTGTAAGTTAACAAATGTTATTAAATCACATAATTATCATTATATTATTCAAACTCGGACGGCAAGTGGCTTTCCCCGTAGGTAAACATGCAACGTAGTAGTAGTAGTAGTATAAACTATAGTAGAAAAAGGGGTATGATTAATTAGATAGGTACAAACAAACAAAAAAAAAGAAATAAAAAAGAAAAGAGATTCTCTGTATTAAATTCTTCTAAATATGGTTCATCATATAATCTGAATGATGCCAAAGAAATTAAATTAGAAATAGTAAATAATGATGATAATGTCAACGGTGGCTAATGGATTCATGAATATTGATAAAAGTCATGCTCGTGCCCTAAATAGAATAATATATTCTTGTATTATGTGGTGGCCAGCTACCGTTTCCTCTTGGCGATAAGGAACCTGCTCATTGTAAATTGTTAGGGTGAAGTGTGAACATTTTGCCAAAGTTATAGACCTACATACAGAGAGAAAATAGGGAAAAGGGGGAATAATAATTCAATAATAAGCTACCATCAGAAACCCATGTGCTATTAACATACATCTTTGACCCACTGAGAAACATTTAGGCACGTCTTTGTTAACCTTGTTACGTTTCTATTATCACTCTATATCTCATATTAACGTCACATGATTTTTTTTAACTTGTGCAGCACAGGTTATAAAAGAAATTACAGTGATGAATGGTGTAATGCACAGGAACCAAGGGTGCGTGCCAATTCCTTAGTGGTCCAAAACAGTGAAAAGTTCCCGTTCAATTTTATAGACTAAAGTTCTCTGACTTTGTACAATCTTTGAAAATTGATTTTGCTTTCACAGTTTTTTTAATCCATTAATTCGATTACATTATATTAGTTTGTTTGTTTTTATTACCATTTATATAAAACTGATTATAGTGTACCTGTGAAATGGTGTGTCCCTGTCGGTTTGTACAGAAATAAGGGTCCAAACAAATCACAAAACGACAAACATTAGAGTAAACACACTTCCAACGAGACTGTGCTGTGTTCCCAATTTGCAAATTCATTCAAAGTGGAAGAGGATACGAACTTGGACACCAAGAAAAGATTTTTCTTACCCTCATTCATTCTCTCTCTCCCTCTCTCTCAATTTTTCTACGACCCAGCCCAATAATAATAAATGAGTCTCGTTTCATTAACCACGCTCTCACACACAACCACCATGCTTAATGAATTCCACTAATCAATCAATCTCATCAGTAATCAGTTACTATAACTACTACACTAATCTAATTATCCAATTATAATTATAGCTGCCCCTCCCCCGAGACTTTTTCATTTAACTCAGCTCAAACAAAATAAAAAGTTACAAACTTTAGGAACAAACAAGAGAAGGGTAGAGAGATATTGAGGCGGTTCTGCTTTTCTTTCTCATTGGGGGCGCCGCCACCTTATTAGGACACTCTCTTTGTCCAATTTTCGATCAGAGTGATTTCCGGTTAAGAGGGTTTTCCTTCCTTTTTTTCTCTCTTTTTATGGCTTCAGGCAGAGTTGTTTAAGGTGCCACTATTGGGTTTAATCATTTGAGCTCTTTGGATAACGTGAATTTTGGTCAGAGACCCCATCATCAGAGCTGGTAGGTGGTGCGAAAATTCAGAAAAAAAAAAAAAAGAGGTAGAAAGAAGAAAAACAAATCAAAGGTTGACTGGTAGATATAGATAGAAAGAGAGAGGGGGGAAAGTGGGAGAAGCTTACAGAGCAGGGGAAACAAAAAAGAAAACCCTAGAACAAGAACAAACAGAGAGAAAGAGGGGAAAGGGAAAAAAAAATTAAAACTTTATAGCTCAGAAGAGAAAAAAAACGTAGCTTTGAAATTTTTATAGAGAGGGGTAAATGCCCTGAGATTTGTAAAGAAGAAAATTTTGCCATGCCGGTTGATTTAGACAATGTTTCAACAGCTTCAGGGGAAGCTAG
>NC_029789.2:10063026-10075214 GCF_000816755.2 Arachis ipaensis | reverse complement strand
AAAATTAAAAAAAAAAAAACTTCATCTTTGTCTTCTTCCTTCTTCTGATTTTATTATAATTTTATTTTCCTTAAAATATATGTATACCCGTTCACTTTACAGATCCAGATGCAGAGGTGATTGCTCTGTCTCCGAAGACCCTATTGGCGACGAACAGATTCGTGTGCGAAATCTGCAACAAGGGTTTCCAGAGGGATCAGAACCTTCAGCTCCATCGAAGGGGTCACAACCTTCCATGGAAGCTGAGGCAGAGGTCGAGCAAGGAGGTGAAGAAGAGGGTGTACGTGTGCCCTGAGCCAACGTGCGTTCACCACGATCCTTCACGCGCGCTCGGGGATCTCACCGGAATCAAGAAGCACTTCTGCAGAAAGCACGGCGAGAAGAAGTGGAAATGCGACAAGTGCTCTAAGAAATACGCTGTTCAATCAGATTGGAAGGCTCACTCTAAGATTTGCGGCACTAGAGAGTACAAATGCGATTGTGGCACTTTGTTCTCAAGGTTTCTCTCTTGTTTTTCAACGATGGTGTCTAATCTTTTCTTTTTAGGGATTTGGGGTTTTTAAAAGTTTTGTTTTTTATGTTTCTGAAGGAGGGATAGCTTCATCACGCATAGGGCTTTTTGTGATGCCTTGGCCGAGGAAAGTGCGAGATCTCAAACTCATTCACAAACTACTCAGTCTCAGATTGGTGTTAAGGTTAGTTCTGAATCAGATTCTAAGGCTGTTAACGCTGAATCTTCGTCGCCTCAGGCGACACCTCCACCTCCTGCTCCTACTCCTGCTCCTGCTCCTCCACCGCCGCCGCCTCCTCCGGTTCAGCCGGAAGCTCCGCCACTGCCGGCCACTACTACTACTACTACCACCACCCAGCCAAACAGTGTTGTTGTGCCACTGGTTTTGCAGACTCAGAATCCAGGTAGATCAATATCCGACTCTGGAAAAAGGGTTGATTTTTATTTTTTTAAACAAATTTTCGGCTTATTTTGTCGGGTATGATGTGGTTAAAACTAGAAAACAAATAAGAACTCTGTTTTTGTTGACTTTGTTTTCTATCTCTATCTGATCTTGGAACTTGTCTTTTTTTTTTGGGTTATCTTTCTTTGTTTTCATCTGTGGTTTTTCAATTTGTTTGTTATCCGTAACACCGAAGTTCAGTGGCAAGAGATTCGGAGAGCTAATTAAGTAATAAAAACTGAACACTTAATTAAGTATAATAAAAATTGTGTTCTTCGGTACTGTGAGATTTAAACTATGCAATTGTGGACGAAGAAACTCAAAAGATCCAAAAGCTAAAAAGAGAAAAGCTTTGTTTTTTAAGGGAAGGGGGAGTGGATTTGAGAAAAAGGAAACTATTATATGTTCTTTTCGCTACTGCACTTTATTTTATATAACACATAAAAGAAAGGTGCATGCTTTCCAAGTCCTGAACCATTATGCTTCTTAAGTGGTTGCTTTTGCTCTTCACTTCTCCCTCTTATTAATACTAGTATCAACGATTATTATTAATATCACTACTGTTTTCTCCACCTATTTCAGAGTTGCCAGAAAATTCGCCACAAATCATAGAGGAGCCACAAGCTAACACTGCTCTGAATGGGAGCTGTAGCAGCAGCACTAGCTCAACAAGCAATGGTGGTACTAGCAGCAGTGTATTTGCAAGTTTGTTCGCTTCATCAACTGCGTCGGGTAACCTGCAATCCCAAACACCACCTGCATTTACCGACCTCGTTAGGGCCATGGGGCCCCATGATCATCCAACAGATCTCCCAGGGCCATCCTCCTCGGAGCCCATTTCTTTGTGCCTTGCCACTAATCATGGCTCGTCGATTTTTGGAACAGGAGGGCAGGACCGCCGCCAATATGCACCACCGCCACAGCCAACCATGTCTGCCACTGCTTTGCTGCAAAAAGCAGCTCAAATGGGTGCGGCTGCAACCAATGCCTCGCTGCTTCGTGGTTTAGGTATAGTGTCCTCTTCTGCTTCGTCTTCACCAGCTCAGCAAGATGGCTTGCAATGGGGTCAGCAGCCGGCCGAACCAGAGAGTGCCTCAGTTCCGGCGGGGCTTGGACTTGGGCTGTCTTTTGACAGTGGCTCTGGACTAAAGGAATTAATGATGGGGACTCCTTCCATGTTTGGTCCAAAGCATACCACCCTCGATTTTCTAGGATTGGGGATGGCTGCTGGAGGAACTCCTGGTGGAGGCTTGTCGGCACTCATCACATCTATTGGTGGTGGTTTGGATGTTAGTGCTGCGGCAGCAGCATCTTTTGGAAACGGAGAGTTTTCTGGCAAAGACATTGGGCGGAGCACATGATAATTTTGGTGCAAGGACTGCATATAATTTTTCAGGGCCTTGAAGTTCTGGTTGTACAGAATTGTATGGTCTTTTGTACAATATGAATCTGCAATGCATCAGGAAGGGAGGATTAGTAAGATATAGTATATGATCCTAATATGCAGTGCATCAAGCATTGTGAAAAAAGGGTTATTTATGCCTCTAATATGAGTGGGAAAAGACACTATTATAGTAAAAATGAAAAGGGCCAGAGCTTTTCTTCTTAGTAAATAGCTTGGTCCGGACCACTCTATCTGGGTGAACTAAAAGGTTGGAATTTGATATATGTATTGGTGTCGTAGGCTATGGGGACAATGACGAGTTTTGAAGGGTACACATCTAAAAGATGTTTTTGCTTCTTGAGCATATACATTTTTGATCAAGTAGTGAAATCCTTTTGGATTATTTTGGTTGGTCAGTGGCTGTAGCATGTAGGCATGAATTAGGAAACTTTTGATGTTTGTGTTTTATGTTGACGGTTGAAATTTATTGTCACAAGGTGGAATTTGGCAGTACGCGGTTGGTTGGATATAAAATCAATCTCGTATATGAACTTTCATATCAATTTCTCATTATGTTGTACAGAATTGTATGTATTCCATTCAAGTTCATTTTTCTCCATAAATGAATCCTCAACCACGTATGCAGGGCCTCGCTCTTCAATCTTTTGGGACATACAATGCAAGGTTACTAATGTAGTAGCACAACTTTGCAAGGAGATCAATGAAGTTAATACTTAAAATAATCCTTGAAATGATTCTTGAAATTAAATTTCATCTAAATTGTATCTTGAAATTTTAAGACATGCCTCAAGTTAACCCCTCTTCCTCTTTCTTCTTCATGTCTGAACCTCCCATTACCCCATTGTCACCACTCAATCATATCTTTTCAACACCACCAACAACCACCACTCTCACCATCACCCACCCCCCTCGCGCTCCTTCTCGCCTTTTCATGATATTGTTTAGAGTACTATTCTGGCAAAGATTCAGATAATTTCTTAAATGTTCCATTTTCCATTTCTTCAAAGATTTGGGTAATAGTGTATGAAGGTGGAGCTACGATTATTATAGTGGAGAAAAGTTATACATAAGGTTTTTTGATGGGGTTTAGTTGTTATTTGCTTGTTTATTTGTCCATACTTCTAATGATGTAACTTATTTGGTTATGTGGATTTGGATGAAAAAAATGATTTTGATATATTCATTCACTCAGATCTAGTAATGGTAAAACAGAGTTAATTATTAATGCTAAATTTAAACGACGTGGTGAGGTGAGGGGGAGGTGAGGAGGAGGAGGGTGGTGGTGGTGGTAGGATTGGGAATGTATGAGAATGGTGACAATGGGGTGGTGGGTGGTTCAGACATTGAGGAGGAGGAAAAAGAAGAGGAAGCAAGAGTAAAACGACGATGTTAGGGACAAACAGCAAAATGACACATTTAATCGTGCCATGTCATCTCTCTGGTGGTGACGGGAATGGATGGAATGACCAACTTGAGTCACACTTTAAAATTTCAGAACACAATTTGAGTCAATTAAAAATTTGAGGGTTAAATTGAGTCGAAATCAAATTTCAATAATCATTTTGAGTATTAACTCAAAATCTATGTATGCCATTGTTTGGTTGTTCCTTCAACTAGTTTCATTTGGCTGTTCAACATAAGCTTTCAGTAACTAGTAACTACTAACTACATAGAAGCAACACCCTTGTTACCGAGAGAAATTTCTCATTTAGCATATACAACATGCACCTTCAATACCAATGCGCTTTTTATTTTTAATATGGAGGTAAGTTTGTTGTCTTGCTTCGTTATGGAGTACACAGGTACTTTACCTGCATGTGGTGACAGTGGAACACAATTCGGACTGAGGGAGTTGTGGTAGTAGAATTCGGATGGTCCGTTTTCAAAAATATAATTTTTTTATGCAAATTCAGAGGATCTGTTTTCTAATTAAAAAAAAAAAAACTAATCGGAGGGTCCGATTAGTTCACCATAAAATTTAAAATTTTTATCCTCACATTTCGGACCCTCCGATTTGGTGCCTCATTGTTTTTTTACACAGAACTCCCTCCCTCCGATTTCTTGCTTATGATACAGTCAAAAGTTGTCCCACATCCTTGTAAAGCATCTCCTTACTCCATACCAATGCATTACACACATAGATAAAGCATATCTAAATTAATGAGTCATAACAATGTAAAGGTGCCCGCTTTTAAAATTTAAACATTTAAAAAAAAAAGATAAATGTACTACAAAAACATTAGAAACTTTAAATTTTTTAATTTTTAATAAAATTTTTCATATTTTTTTGTTGTCTACGATATATTTAACTTGATAATAAGTTAAAAACTAATTTGTCACAATTTTAAATTTTATTTAAATGTCTGCCACTGGCTAATGAATTGCTAATTCGAATTCTCAACGCATACTTAAACGAACGAATAAGCTGACCACTTAACGAACCAAGTTGGTTAAAACTTTTCATATTTAACACCTCATTTGTTAGCTAAATCCTATATAATAACTACCTAATTAACAACAGCTTGTAAATTACTGTAAATAGTTCCAATGCTAATTTCTAGGGTTGCTAATTACTTTTCTATTAACTTATGCACTTGTCAGGAACAGAATGAGATTAATTTTAGCTAGACTTTCAACATCTCTTACTTGAATTGAGTAAACCATGTGTCTCTTGTACAATTAATGAGTAGAGATCCTATTCAGATATTGTTCCTATTCAGACATACAAAAGGCATTTGTCTTCGTAAAAATAAATTTAGGTTAAGCTATAATATAGTCAAATTAATATTTCTAATTTCAAGGACAAAGACCAAGACAGGATTTTATTTTATTTAATCTCATTTCAGTGACAGATTTATCACTTGATAAAATATAAAATGCCACTCAAATAGAAACACAACCTGCACCATTTACCTAAACCGCTAACGTCCCTTTCAATGCCGTGTACATGTTTGGGGAGATAAAATCAGGCAAAAAGGAAAAATCCAAAGTCTAAAATCTGGTAGATTATTACAAGGCCAAGAACAAAAGCCGAAGGAAAATCTAATCCGAGAATGATATCCAAATTATCCTTGTTTGTTGCTAAAATAATAAAACTAAAATTCAGATAAGGTTGTTAATTTTCTAAGTTCTTTTTCTTTTTAAAAAAAATATATGGGGAGACAGAATGGGGGCGAAAAAGACAAGGAGGCATTTGATAGCGGTGTTCTGAAAAAATTTGAAACTATAGATATATCAGCATTCATTCACTGACGTTTCTTTAGGTTTTTGTGGAGATAGGGGCACACAGAACAACACTCAAAATCCCAAAAAATTCATAGCATAACAGGTAACAATCCTTGACTCTTCGAAGCTCCTCCTTACATTTCAGATTTAATTCTTTATTTTTCATCAAGTTGGTTTCCCTTTTCCATCAGTGCCATGTTCTTGTTCTTTATAAAGTTTGAAACTTTGAAGTGATTAATAGTTGAAATTTCAAATCAATATATCTCTTGGATTCAGAATCTGCGTGCAGTTCAATTCTCTTTGGGAAAGGTTTGGTGGGTGGCGGGGAAAGAAATGAGCTTTCTCAATTTAGTTAAAAGAAACTCAGAAGCTCTTGCATAAGGGTCTAAGATGCTATCTGGCATTCTCTCAAAGGTGAACACTACCATTTACTGTCAACGCATTCAGGAAGCAATTACACGGCAACAAGCAGTGCCAACACCATTATTGTACAGGAATCCAGTTCTGTCTCTTTCTTCAGGCCACAAGGTTTATAGAAAATCAATGGCTACTTCACCTTCCAAAGCTGTGCTTGGAGATGTTTATGTTGATGACTTGGTCTCCAGTTGCAGCAGTGGTGTGGATTTCACAAAGCCTGCTGGTGTGTACTTCAAGGACAGGACTCAGAGAGGGTGCTTGAGAGCTAGTGTGAATTTAAGGAGGCCACAGATTTTGTGTGGTTCTCTAAGTTTTGGGTGCTCCTCTGCCTTTGATTCCGATTGGAGGAGCCGGAATTCAGGTTCGCTTCATGGACCATGGTTGAAGAGTTTCTGTTCCTCGTCTTCTACTTCCTGCTCGGCTGGTGCTCCACATGGTGTTTCATTTGAGGGAAGCCAACCTGAAGAACAGCTTGCAACTTCTACCATATCTCCTGAATAGTATGTGGTTCTTATTCCTTATGTTTTAAAGTTTTGCTTCAGCAAGAACCTTTTCTTTACATGCCAATTTAGATGTTAATGATGTTGGTCCTATATAAATTGTTTGAAAGAGAGGTTGACAATGCTGCTGGAAGCTAAAAATATTTGAGTAGTAAACATTATCTTATCTTTCTCATTTGACAAATTGTGGTTATCCTGATTCCTGAGTAGTTACTAACAAGCAGTGTTATTTTTCAGTGGAAAGACATTGAAGATGATTTCAGGATCATGTTACCTACCTCACCCAGATAAGGAGGAGACAGGGGGAGAGGATGCTCATTTCATTTGCAGAGAAGAACAAGCGATTGGTGTTGCAGATGGTGTTGGTGGCTGGGCAGACGTTGGTGTTAATGCGGGGCTCTTTGCCCAGGAGCTTATATCCAATTCAGTGAGAGCAATTCAAGAGGAGCCTAAAGGTTCCTTTGATCCAAAAAGGGTGTTAGAGAAGGCTCATTCATGTACCAAGTCTAAGGGTTCATCAACAGCTTGTATCATTGCCCTTACTGATAAGGTATCATAGTTCCTAATCTATGCTTTGATAAATAAAAAATGGCTAAACCTTTTCTCTCTAGAGAATATTAATGTGACTCTAGATTTGGATGACTTTAATCTTCAAATCTGCATCATCATGAAGTTTTTCTACAACTTAACTGCCGTGCTGTGAGCATTGTGAAAATTATGTTGAACTCAGGATAAACATTATTTTGACTCTATGAATGAATTGTATTTTATGTTCTATAACCCGAACATCTTTTTGTTGTTTATGTTCATGCTATATGAATTTGAAGTAAAATTCTTCTATAATAAAAATAGTGATTCAACACTACAATTATGATGATATTGATTGATGACACTAGCATGTCTACCATTAGGCTTCTTTCGATGTCAAAATAAAAAACGACCTAAACCATGTTGGGGTTCTATCAGCATCTTGTGCTTCATGTTTTGGCAATGCTTGGCTTTACAAGCACAATGCATTATTCTAAATTATTAATTGAATAAGGCTCATTTCTTTCTTAGCCAGTAAAATTATTCTGCTTGCTTCAGCTAGTATAGATTATAGAATAGAAAAGTAACATCAAGTGATTTATTTACATTTGGTCCAGGGATTACATGCTATCAATTTAGGTGACAGTGGATTCATTGTGGTTAGAGATGGTAGCACCATTTTCAGGTCCCCTGTTCAACAGCATGACTTCAATTTCACATATCAATTGGAGAGTGGCAATGGTGGTGACCTACCTAGCTCTGCTGAGGTAAAGCTCACATAACAACATTGAGAATCTGAAAATTAAGGCCTAATTCGTAGAGGTTTTGTTTTTCCCTCGCTGGTGTTTGGTAGAGGGAGTAAAAAATGAATATAAGGTGCATACCATTTTCAGCTTTCCCTCATTTTCAATTGAAAGATTATTTGCATTTCAAAACTCTCATTGCTCCAAATTCCTCCTTTCCAATTTCATTCATTTTTCTGTTCTTGCACGATTATGATCCTAGTTTCTTCCCTAGTAAGACTTATGGGAGATGATATTCATGTTCTTCTCTTCAGAACAAATTCATCAATTCTGTGCACTGAGGATATCTTTTGCAATACATGCAGGTTTTTGTAATACCTGTGGCCCCAGGAGATGTCATAGTTGCTGGAACAGATGGGTTATTTGACAACTTGTACAACAATGAGATCAGTGCAGTGGTTGTGCATGCGGTTAGAGCGGGACTAGAACCGCAAGTAACCGCTCAGAGGATAGCGGCACTAGCTCGCGAGCGAGCACTCGACAAGACTAGGCTGTCGCCGTTTGCTGCTGCTGCTCAGGAGGCTGGATTCCGATACTATGGCGGCAAGCTTGACGACATTACTGTTGTTGTGTCATATATAACCAGCTCAACTAGTGAGTGAGCTGGTTTCTTGCCATCTTTTATCCATTTTGTAAATTTTGACTTGTTCTTTGCAGTGGCCAGGCCTGCATGTCAATTTTGACCTGAATGCACTCTCATATTCTCTAACACTGCTTTACTATCTCAAACTAGAGCTACCTACAGTGATCAATAATCTTAAACGGCTTTGTTTGCTTTGTGTCTTCACTATTTCCAGTTTTACACGGTCATCATGAAGGATTGAATGTTATCTCAAATATAGGCACATGTAATGTTAACCATGAGAATTTAGTTATCACCCCATATGTAATCTTCTGAAAGACTAAAACCATGGGGAATGAGACAATAAGAAACTAGAGCAAGATCATGTAATCTTCTAAAGTTAGTTGATTAGTTGATCAATTCTCTTGTTATATAAGGTCCATTTTATATAAATTTCGGTCATGTTTGGTAACAGAAAAAGAATTGTGCGTATTTAACTATTTATAATAAAATTTACATTTTTTTTTACATCTTTTAGTCATGTAATGAGGGAGAACATTGTAAAGAAATTATAAGTTTCGTTGAATCATGTGCTTAACCTAAAATTTGGTAACCGTTGCCTTCAATTTTGCTGTTGAATAGAGGTAGGAACTGCGTAGTGATCTAGTTCCCCAACCCAGAAAAGAAAAAGGTGAAACAATTTCTCTTAAATACAACTTTCGTTTTATGTGTCCATTGTTTCCACCTCTTAACGTTAAAAGAATAAAAATAGTAAAATTATCTTTGCATCATTTTTACGACGATTTCTTTTTTTATTAATTACTATGTAAAGAAAAAGTAAGACATGATGCAGTCAAAGTGGCAGGTAAATAAAACAGAGATATTATTTCGGTGGCAGATGGTAGCAAACACCTGTTTGGGTAGGTGCAAAGAGCTAAGTGAAACACACATGAAGACGACAAGAGAAGAGATTGATGGAGTTGTTATTCTTAGTAGTGTGATGTAATCCACACGCCCACACATGCATAGACAGAAGAAAACAAAGAGATGGTGATGGGTTGTTACTGGTTATTGTATATACACATGAGTACACCCATAAGCAACTCTCTTCAGACATGGCGTGCCTTCAAGACTCTCCTTCCTTCTACTTGTGTTTCCACTGGAACATGATAACCACCACCACCACCACCGCCATCTTGGCGCTTTCCCTCCCTCTCTTCCTGCTGTCTTCGTCCTCCTCCTTCTTCTTGTCTTTCCCTCTCAGCAGCTTCTTGTCTTCTCCTTTCGAACTCCCTTCTCCTTTCTTCCTCTTGTCTCTCCCTTTCTATCTCTTCTTCTTCTTCTCTTCTTTGCCTCTCTTTTCTAGCTTCCTCTTGAGCTCTCTCTGCCTCTGATCCCCTCTCTTCTTCTTCTTCTTCTTCTTCTTCTCTTCTCCTTTCTTCCTCTTCTCTTCTCCTTTCTCTCTCTCTTCTTGCTTCCTCCTCCTCCTCCTCCTCTTGTCGCTTCCTTTCCCTCTCTTTCTCTTCCTCTTCTCTTCTCCTTGCTTCCTCCTCCTCCTCTTGTCGCTTCCTTTCCCTCTCTTCTTCTTCTCTCTCCTTCTCTCTTGCATCCTCTTCCTCCTTCTCCTTCTCCTCCTCTCTTCTTCTCTCTTCCTCTTCAGCCCTCTCCCTCTCTTCCTCTTCCCTTCTCCTAGCTGCTTCTTCCTCTTCCCTTCTCCTTGCTTCCTCCTCCTCCTCCTCTTGTCGCTTCCTTTCCTTCTCTTCTTCTTCTTCTTCTTCTTCTCTCTCCTTCTCTCTTGCATCCTCTTCCTCCTCTCTTCTTCTCTCTTCCTCCGCACAAGAATTACAGGCGAATATCACAGACTCGTTCTGATTACGAAGAAGCCTGCCAACGGTGGCGTTACTGACGCCAAGAGAGGTGGCCAATACATCTCTGTTCATGTTTTGAAGCACGGACGTGTCTCCAGCCAAGAAACGAACATTGGTATGCTTTTTAGAACTTGTGGTGAACCCCAGAAACACCAGTGACTCATTCTGGAACGACATCTGAGCCATTGCATGATACCTAGGCACCACAAACACCTCACCTTCCTCAACCTTAAACCTCCTATTCTTGCATTCTCTCCTCCTTCTCTGCTTATCAACATCATCATTGCTGCTGCTTCCACATAACACACGAACCATGCCTCGTCCGTACAACACCACTGCTATTTCTGCAGACCTTGGGTTCCAATGTGGTCCCAACATTGATCCCTTCCATTATAAAATAAATCAATCAATCAAATTGAAGTTGTTATGATGAGTATATACTATATAGTATAAGGTAATTACCGCAGTCAAATTGACCATGAGAAATCCAAGGTTGGTGTGCTTCAATGCTTTGAGCTGCTTTTTAGTGACGGTTAGGGTCCAACCGTGGCGGTTTCTGAAATCAGGGTCATGTTTAAAGATGTTGTATTTGGTTTTCTCTTTGTTGCTGCTATGAATCCCTAAAATGTTTCCAAGAAGAGAAGCCTCCAGGTCTATCTCTGGAGTATAACTATCATCCTTTGGAGCATGCTGCTCCTCTGAAGTCGCATTCTTGCTATGCACGATACCTGGGATGCTGCTCTTCTTTGTGATCGCCTCAACCAAATCCTCCGAAACCTTCAAAATTCACAATATCAGAATTACACTACTCACTTAATGCTGAGCAATATGAGTATAAGATGAGTGTGTATTGACACCTTAAATGCTGCTTGAATGATTCTCTTGTCAAAGCCTTTGATGAGTTCGTTGACCCTTGAGTAAGCACCGATTGAAGGATCCTGCATTGAAAGAAATTAAAGCTTAATTATAAACTAGTTAGACTAGTTAAAAAGTAGATTAGCAGAAGCACTTGTTACATAAGTGTGATCGTCTGAATTGGCAAACATGGCATAGAGGCTAAGTTCATCAGAGTTGCTCTGTATATGAAAAACAGTTCCTTCATCCAGCTTGCACAGATCTCCTACACGTAAATCAATGCTCTTTGTTCCATCTTCATCTGCGCTAGTCAATCTTCCACTCCCTGAAATCAATCGCATAACTCAATTTGTGCATAAATACATGAGAAGATAGAGCAATAAGCAAGTGAAGGGTACCTGTGTGGACATATAAGAGCATATCCGCATGGAGAAGGACGGGAAGGAAGAGAGAGTTAGGTTCCAATGTGATGAACTGAAGATGGTGTAAGGGTGCACCATGCCCGGCTTGGACATCAACGGCGGAGACCGTTCCATATTCAGAAACAACTAAAGGTATCCTCTCACTCTTCTCTACCAAAGAGTAGTCCCTTCTACTCAATGCCTTAACCCCGCCATACAATAAGGAAAGAACCAAGATCAACACGAAGGCTAAGATGGCTTTGCGAAGCTCCATATTTAACACAAGAAAAGGAGGAGGTGAAAGGAATACAAGTGAGTTCCCAAGATTGGAAAGGTGGCTCTATATACTAGTTTTCTAAAACTGCATGTAATTTTGTTCAGACACGTGCATTATTTAAACAGATGGCCAGTTATTAAGGTGTCCATGTCTATACCACAAAATTCCAAACACTTGGGATTCAGACTCGATCAAGATCACTATGAAACCATGACACAAAAAGGAAAACATAAAAGAAAGAGCAGATATTACATTGAAAATTTTGGTAATCGGGGGATTTCTTTTGCTGTTCAGAGAGAATATATTTTCAGAGTATAAACGACTAAGCCCCATTGAGGGGATAATTGGGCTTAATCTTTTTGTACTTTAAAGAAGTATTTTGTTATTAGCCCAA
>NC_029789.2:10060783-10063004 GCF_000816755.2 Arachis ipaensis | reverse complement strand
ACAGCATACAGCATTACAATACAATTCACCAATTATTTTTTGTTACATTTATAAGGCTTATTTGGTTGTTTAATTTCTTGTGTTTAACTTTTTTTTTTCTTTTTCCGCTTTGAGTTTTTCCAAATGAATAACTTAAATAAAAATACCGGGTTAGTGAATATTTTTGTGACCGTCTCAATTAAATCTTCAAACTAATGGTTTTTTTAATAACAAAAACAAATAAAAAATAATTAAGCCATAAAAATTTTAAATTTTAATATCATATCATAAAAACTTTCGTATCATCAAAGTATTTTATTGAACAATAACTCATTTATTTAGTACCATCAATGAAACATACAATTTCTGTTGTATTAGGTGTTGGTTAGAGATTATATCAGCACGCTCTTATTTTAATTAATATTTGACAACGATGACTGAATATATCATATAGGTTTACTCCCTAATATGCTACCTTTTAAAATTTTTGTTGCATTATAAATAATATGTATTAACTTGATCTAGGCTATTCTAGTTACTCCAAAACTATTTCTTACGTTAAAATTAAAACTTGTAAGGACCACGTGAATAATGGAAATCAAAGTACCACAAAAAAATTTAGATATATTTTTGTCACATATACATCTGAAAATAACTCTAAAAATATACTTACTGAATTCAAGACAAATAAATAAATTTTTTATATAAAAAGTTCATCATTTTGTGATGATGTGTTTTACATAAAAGTTAAAAAACTTGAATTATATTTTTATTGTGTAGACACAACATACAAACAAACATCTTGTTGAATTGGATATTGCATCACAGAAAAAAATAAATATTATAAAATTATACTTTACAGGAGAGAAAAAAAACAGCTCCAAAATTATTAAAAAATTTACTACCACTCCTAATAAGATTGTTGGTACTTTTTGGTTACTTTATTTAGCTTTAGAAAATATCTTAACATTTTAAAGTACTTTTTAATTTTTTTTTTCTTTAAATTAGCATCTAATTCAACTTAAAACTTCTTATTTATGATTTGAGTAGACTTACATTATTTTATGTATATTGAAAATTTAGGATTAACTAAAAAGTCAGACAAAACAGTTAGGATTAACTAAATAGAGTAGAGACTGAGACACATGACAATTCTGTCAATTTAGTTGAGATCACCTCTCTTGAGACTAACATTATTGCCAAGGTTTTGGAAGAAGACGATGGAGCTTTAGATGGATAACAAATAAAAGATTATATACATGTTATAGATAGGGACTTCAATCTGAATAAAGAACCATGGTTTGAGATGACTTATCAAATTTTTTAGCATGTAAAATATGTAGATCCATGTCAGAGTATTGTTGGCCAAACCAATACGATGTTTTAAGAAAAATTTAATCTGAACAAAGCATTAATAGTTAATGATGTAATAGAATCTTTGATTTTAAGATTTGGGTTGATTTATCATATTTTGATGGTTAGAATCGTATTAGATATTTGTCTACGATATAAATATCTTGGTAAGGTTAAATAAGGTACAACTTGAAAGAAATCTTAATTTATGCTTAATTTAACTTTGTTTTATTTTTATAAAATTCAAACAAATTTTGAGAAATAAGTTTTTAGTATATATATATATATAAAATGAAAATTAAATACGGGAAAACTCAATTTAAGTAGTAAATAAAAATTTTAATTTCATGAAAGGTAACATTGAATTAGCACAACATTAAAAAATTTTTGTGTGAATATATTCAGATTATACTCCATTAATTTTTTTAAAAGGAACAACATACAAATTATGTATAAAAACTATGTAATTTTACAACAATTTAAAAGGAGATCGTCGCTAAATAAACTAAATAGCGATGGTTCTGCTCTAATTGCTATTAAACGCAATAAATTTAATTACACAAAGATTTTTTCGCCGTAACAACCGTCGCTAAATTCTGATAATATAGTATTATCAACATATTTTGACGCATTAATCGCCATCATATTTTATTTGCAGCGGTTTTTGTTAATTGTCACAAAAATTCCACCGTTATCGGCTGAAATTTTTATAGTGATCCTAAATAAAAAAAAGGATAATTATAATTAGCATTTTTATTTATTTTGTTTGTAGTAAAACTTTTCAATCAGTAAACACACACAAAAAAAAACCTATTTTATTATTATTATTATTATTATTATTATTATTATGTTTTTTGAAATTTATGCTTTCTTTATTTTATTATGATGA
>NC_029789.2:10043475-10060698 GCF_000816755.2 Arachis ipaensis | reverse complement strand
TAGTCACATCAAGTTAGATATATGTTTGTATGGTTCTCATATTATTTAAAATATTATATTATTCTTTTAAAAAATTATCATCATTGGGATGTTGAAAATATGATGATTCACTCTTTAGTCCTGTATTTATTTATGTTAGGGAGGTCGAATTCTATGTCTTCAACTCTTTATGTCATTTGATTTTTATTTTTGGTTATGAGTAGACACCCAAATTTCATTTTTGTTTTTCTTAATAATACTAATTTACAAGAAAACACATCTTCTATATATAGTAGTAAAACTTGAGAAGGAAAATGATGGAGGCAGTCTTATCTCAAATGAAACGAAACTATTTGTGATTCGGACGACAAAAACTGCTTTTAGAAGTGAACCATCTGAGTTGGTAACGTCATAAATTGAAGTGGCCGAAAACAAAACAAATAGCAGAAGAACAAATCTAATTCAGACTTTCATCTCACACCACAAACGTGTTCCATAGTGTCTCACATCAATAACACACATTATATCACATAAAGAAGACCACGTAATTTTGTGGAGTAGGAATATAATCACCTTCCCTTCCACCAAAATGTGATTATTTTTCTACCAAAAAATAAAAAAATAAAATGTGCCCATCAAATAACATTAATAGTATAATTGAATATAATACATAATGAGTGTATCTTTATACTTATGAAAGACAACAACATATCCTTATGGATCCCATATGGTAAAAAAGCTCTGGGTGTGTGCCATGCATCATAACACACATCAAAATGGCGCCGTTGCCGGAAAGTTGCAATGGTGTTATATTATTGGCTATTGTGAATATTGTGAATATGTTTGTCTTTTGCTTGTTTGTTGGTTTTTGCTAGTTGTAGGACTTAGTTTTCTTTATTTCTTGTTAGCCTTTTGTTTTTATTTTCTTTTCCTTTTGGAGTGGAAGTGGAGGTGAATGGACCTAGGCACTTTTTTTTTTATGTGACCCATGATATAAGCTAGAATCTCTCTTATTACTCCTTCAACTCCTCTCTCTTTCTCTCTCTCTCTCTTCTTTTGTCTCACACAAGCTTCCCTCTCTATCCCCACCGCGTCAGGCTCGTGTTCTTCTTCTTTCCTTACAACCTTAATCGCTAAGGCAACTATACATACATAAATCTTTATTTTTATATACACGTATTTAATAAAGATTATAATATTCATATATACACACAACACTCGCGTTAAAATCAGATTAGCTTCACACTACCTTTAAAAAACACAAAGTATCACTCATTAGCTCTATGATTTTGGAATCGTAATCGAATCATGCATGATGGAGTAATTTATTTCAATATTTTTTATTTTTTGTGTACTTTAATCAGTATTGAGCAATCCAACTCATGCAAACTTCAGACACGTTTGGTTATTGCGTAATTCTTTATCTCTGCATGCTTTTCCTTTTCTAACCAATTTTGATTTTTTTTTTTCAATGTGTAAACTGAAGCATCCCAAATAAAATAGATACTAATTATCAGAAAAACTAATAACACAACCACTTATCAATTAATATTTCTAAACATACCCTTGTATAACCACGAAACAATAACCCTAAAATCACTACAAGAAAACCGACAGATAACGACGGATATTTAACAGCAGTTTCTAAAAATCGCTGCTAAATAGAATCTGACAGCGATTATTAGCGCGACGAATTTGATTAAAACTACGATAGATATGATCAAAATCCACAACTACCAAAGACAAAAATTCATGAGCAGGGAGTATTTATAGGCATGTGTTTTTAACTTTTTATTTATCTATTGTTAGAAATACAACAAATAAGCTAATTGGGAAATTCAACATCGACAACAGAATTGACCTAGGGTTAGTTATGCATATAGAATCTCTCATCAACTCTTGGCTGAATTATGTGCAATTGAATTTCCAAAATTTAATGAATAAAACGGGGAATAGGATGTCAAAAATTATTATTTTTATTATATGGATAAAAAGAGAAGGAAAAAAAAAAGTAATATTGTATGGTTAGAGAAGAATATACAAGAACAAACGAGATCGATAACTTTTTTTTTTCTTACAACGGATAACTAGCATTGGATCCTTCAAAACTATAGTATGTATGAGTATTATGTGTATTAGTTTATTCCACCACATGCCCCAAATTAGTTTGATTAGCGGAATATTATGTGTATTAGTTTTGTATATATTTTATACATTTCTTTAATATTAAATCTTAAAGTGATTGATTAAAAAAATAAAATCAGATAAACATTTTATCTTTTATACTATAAAAAAATATTCAAAGAGATACAAACACAAAGTAGTGTAAACAACATCTTTTTTATTAATTTACTGCTAGAATGTCTGATTCCATTCTAAGAGATTATATATACTACTATATGACTAATTATTTGATTAACAATAACAACCAATTCTTAAGAAAATTGAAATCCTAGAAAATTGGTCATTAAATGCATAGTATAACATAGGGAGTAATATTTCTCGAGGGTTAATGGTAAAAATGAATTTTAAAAGATTGTGTGTTAATAATTAGTCTCTTTAAACATCAAACGCTAATAATCTTTAAAAATTATAATTGTGAATTAAATTGGTCATTTCAGTTAGACGACTTAGATCACAATATGTCGCAAGATGATTAAACTACATATTATTATTTAACCAAATTTATTATTTTTCGAAAACTATTTTGATTATTAACTTTATATTTTGATAAGCAAATGGAGATAAAAGGCACTTTATTTTTTAGGTGGCCAAACTTTCTGTTAAAGTGGGCATGAACAATGATAGAGAGAAAAAATAAATTTGAAAAAAGTATAAAGTATATAATGGTTGTATGTTTTAACAAAATAATAGAGGGTAGTAGATAAGGATATTTGGGGTGTCTATTGGGTACGTAAATGAACGGACGTATTTATTTATCTAACAACAAAGAAAGAAAATCGATGCCCTGTCACGTATCAATATCATGCCTCCGAACATATTCCCTTCATCACTCTTTGCTTCTTGCCATACCACGCGCCACCCGATTCACGCGCTTACCCCATTCAACAACAAATAGCAAGCCATGCATATGAGCATATCCGACCAAAACTTTACCAGTGGGGCCCTTTAACATCTCAACCCTTAACCAATTACGTCATAATTCCACGTCATCTGCTGGGTCTCATCTTAGGAAAAATATTCACTTAATAATTACAATTACCCCATTTCTTAATTTCTTTTTAATAAATTATCTAACGATTCTCAACGAAGATAATTGTTTCGATGGTTACCTGAAATTGGATGGAATTTGGTCCTGAACGTGAGGTTCAGACTCCTAGTGAGGCAGCGTCCGACTTATCCTGTGTCAGGTGGCCGCCATCCAAGTTGTTCGTAGGGACATGAGAGGTGGCACCTGCAAGACACTCCAATGCCTAAGTCAGCAAGGGTACAAGTAGGTTTATAGTAGATTGGATCTTAAGTATACCTGAAAGGAGTCAGGGTATTTATAGGTGATGAGCCAATAACCACCGTTGGAGTAGTTCCACCATTAGTGGTAGATAACCGTCCCCTTTTATCTAGGGATTATTGAGATCTCTCTTCTAGAAGTAGGTGAGTGATAGTAAGGATTAGTTATAACTCCTTCGGGAGGGAGTTGTCACTTGGTAGCATTCTTGTCCGACCTCTTAGGAGGTCGGCTTATTTGGTAACTGCCTTTTGGGCTTTCTCTATTTTTGGGTTTGGCTTGAGTTTTTGGCCAGGATATGAATAGTGCCCCTACTTGATTCCGATCTTTTACTTAGGTCGTACTCAAGCATGTGAGAAGTCGGACAAGTATTGGTAAGTAGGATTATCATGTCGGGATTTTTGGATCTCCGTGCTCAAGTTGGAAACCTTACGTGATTTTGAAACGTCAACCATTGTGTCTGTTTCCTTTCAACTTTGACACGTTAGGTACGGTTACATTGGTAACAACTGTACACGTCTTTAAATGAGGGGTGGTTTTACATTTTTGCCTATTGGGACTTATAAATACCTTACCTTCTTCTCATTCTTCTTTTTTCGTTTTTTCATCTTCTCTCTCAAGCTTTTCGCCTTCTATTCTTTCCATTCGTCGTTTTTCTTCTGCAAAGAACTTCCTTCTTGCATTCTATTTCTAGTGATGAGCATCTTCTCGTGCTGTTCCTTGAGGTGTTAGGATCTTTCATTTGCTATTTGCTGTTTGTAGGGGTCCTTTACTTCTTCCTCTAAGTTGGCCTTTCTTTTTTTCTTTGTACGTTTACTGTGTGGTTGCTCTTGTTTTTTTGCGAACTATTTTGTGCATTTGATTTAGAACTAGAAAATCTTGCATAAATATGAAATCTTGTTTGTTGACATTGCTACTTTTTGGACTTGTTGTTTTCGTAGTGTTTGCCTTTTGTATTTACATGAAAATTGATTCTTCCATATTTCTTTTTTGGTTTATTGTACTGTTGTGACACCGTTGTTGTCTTCTTTGCATGTTGTGATGCCCCTAAATAAAATTGTTTGGCTTTTGACAACAATGTCATTTTTCTTTCTCCAAAGGTGCTCCTTCTATGTTTGTTGTTGCTTCTTTTTGTCTGAAAAAAAGGCTTTTTGCCTGTTTCTGACTCGTAGTGATAATTTCTATTTTATAATGTAGATATATCTCTTCTATATGTCTCGTTCAATTGTCTCGAAAATGTCGTTCAATGTCCCCGAAGATTTGTTGAGATTGGTAGATATCTCGGTTCTTTTCGCAGTTCTGTAATAGATAATGTTTTTGTAGATGATTTCCGTAGACACCATAGGGTTTGTAGTTTAGGGATGATGAAGGGAAATATGAGATAGTTTTCCCTGAACCTGAGGACCAAATGTGTTTTAACCGAGTTATCATATCGGAGCCTAATTTTATTTTTATGTATGACTGCCTTTTTACCCAACTTGGGGTGGTTTTTTCGTTTTCCGACTTTGAAATTGACATATTGTCTTTCTGTAAAGTGGCTCCCACCCAACTTCACCCGAACTTCTAGGATTTTTTGAAAATCTACCAGCTCGTAAGTCGTGAGCTTAACTTTCCGATCTCCCTAAAGGTCTTTTTCTTCTTATTTCAACCCATAAGACCTTTCAGTTCCACCAATAAACAACAATGAGTTTCTTTTTGAGCTATACAAGGTCGAAAAGTATTCTCTGTTTTTGATGAGTCATTCCATGATTTCAAAAATTTCTATTTTAAAGTTCGAGCTGCTGAGGGTCACCGTCCTTTTTTCTTGGATGAAAATAATGAACCTCGCATCCAATTATATTGGATAGAGTCAACTCCTATTGATAAGTATAACCTGGTAGATTTGGATGAGGTTGAGGAAGCTATTGTAGAATTCTTCTGAGAGGCTTGGGGACGAGCTCTAAACCTTGATACGAAGAAATTTCTTCTCGGAAAGCCGAGTTATGTTCGTACTGAGCTAGGTAGTTATTGATATTATTTGTAAATACTTGTTTATTGATCCGAGTTATTTTTAACTATCAATGTTCTTGTGAAAAAAAATGAAGAGTGGTTCAAAAGCTTACCAGAAAGTTCAAGAGGCTTAGAGGAACGCTAAAGCTCGGGTCCTGCGACTCCACAACTCTGGAAGGTCGGATACTCCTTCCCCGAATAAGTCAAACTCAAGAACTTCATCTCAACCTAAGCCGGTATCCGTTTTTCCTCCTCCTCCTCCTCCTCCTCCTCCTCTTTTTGTTGTTACCCCTCCCGTCCCTCTTGTCTCGGATCCGAGTTCTAAAAAACGAAAGACCTCAGAGTTTGAAAGTGTCATATTTATGATACTGGCTTTGATGGGGTGAGTTTTTGTGACAAATATATCCTTCCTCATAGCTTCATTGCTATGGATGATGTTTCGATCCAAAACCATCTTCAAGTCTTGATTTGAGGTGAGATTCAGACGGCTGGGGTATATTCTGCTTTACTAAAGGAAATATAAAAGACTCCTTTGAATGCTACTCAAAGCTCTTTGGAGGCTTTGCAAGCCGAGGTGGCCTCCCTCCGTGAAGCAAAGAACGAGTGGGAAGAGGAGAAGTCTAAGTTGGAATTTGACCTCACTAAGGCTCGAAAAGTGAGAAGTAGGCTGCAGCTTCTTATGCTTTGGCTGAGAGTCTGAAGAAGAAAACCCAGGAAGATTATACCCTAGTTTTCGGAGAAAATTGGGACTTGCATGAAGAGGTAAACCGACTTAGGGATGAGTACCCCGAGTTGGCGGAGTCGGTTGCGGAGGGTATGGAGGAGATGCTTGAAAATTTGAACGCTCAGCTTCGGGTTATTGCTCCCGAGTTGGACATCTCACCTCTTAACCCAGACATAGTCGTGATTGATGGGAAAATCGTTCCTCCTCCTCAAGAAGGGGACATTCAATTGTCCGATCTGAAAGCTTCGGGGGGGCCTATCGGAGAGTCTTCTCAACCTGAAGTCGTTCTATCCGAGCTGACTTCCTCTCCTCAGCCTGAAGTCGTTCCGACCGAGGAGAATATGCCGACTTCCTCTACTGTCGTGACTCCTGATGATCAGAATCCTCTCATTGGTCCTGTTTAGTTTGCTTTTTACAAGGCCCGACTTGTGGATCCCTTACAAACACCTTTTTTGTATGTTTTTTGCATACATTTGTGGATGCCAGTCCCTTTTCCTAGGGTTTTAGCAACCTTTTTAACAACTTCTTTAAATACTTCATATATATGTGTTGAAGTTGCTATTTTGATTATTTGTGAAGCTTCATAAAGTTTTGTTGCATGCCGGGAGTGATTACCCTTATTTAACTTAGAATCTGTTTTCAAGACCTTTCCATTGTCATACTCGGATGGCCGATCTCTTCTTACAAGTCAGCTATATCAAAACTTAGACTATCAAAACTTAGACTACTAAGGGTGGTAATTTTTTCTTCCCCTAGCCCCTGCTTTGATGCCTCGTTAAAACCCCTTCCAGGAAAACCCTTTTCGAGAAGAAACCATGAAGTCAGAAAAAAGAGTACATTAGGGAGCAAAGTGCGCTTCTACAGTTCTACCTATAATATCTCTTCATGTTGCATGTGTGTCACGACCTTGGGAGCTCGGTTCTGTTTAGGTCAGACACCTTGTAGTAGTCTTTTCCTAAGACTTCAGTTATCTTGAAAGGTCCTTTTCAATTAGCAGCGAGCTTCTCTTCTCCCGACTTGGTTATCCCGATGTCATTTTTTATCAGAACGAGGTCGCTTGTGGTGAATCTTCTCTGAATGACCTTCTTATTGTATCTGGTTGACATTCTTTGCTTTAACGCGGCTTCTCTTATCTGAACTTGTTCTCGGACTTTTGGGAGGAGTTCGAGTTCCTCTTTATGGGCTTGGATGTTTTCTACGTCATCATAGAATCTTGCCCGTGGAATTTGTTCATTGACTTCAACAGGAATTATGGCCTCTACCCCGTATACAAGTCGGAATGGTGTCTCCCCAGTTGTCGGGTGAGGAGTTGTCCGAGAAGCCCACAGGACTTGTGGAAGTTCTTCTGCCCATGCTCTCTTTGCATCTTGTAACCTTTTCTTCAATCCAGCTAATATAACTTTATTTGCTGCTTCTACTTGTCCATTAGCTTGGGGATGCTCCACCGATGTGAACTGATGTTTGATCTTCATACTCGCCACTAAGCTCCTGAAAGTAGAGTCGGTGAACTGAGTACCATTATCTGTGGTGATGGAGTGTGGGACCCCAAACCGAGAAATAATATTCCTATACAGGAATTTTTGGCTTTTTTGGACCGTGATAATAGCCAATGGTTCAGATTCAATCTATTTGATGAAGTAATCCACTCCCATGATAAGGTACTTAACTTGTCCAGGAGCTTGGGAGAAAGGCCCGAGTAGGTCCAACCTCCATTTTGCAAAAGACCATGGGGAGGTTATGCTGATGAGTTATTTAGGAGGAGCGACGTGAAAGTTAGCATGCATCTGACAAGGAGAGCATCTTTTGACAAAATCGATCGCATCTCTTTGTAAGGTCGGCCAATAGAATCCAGCTCGGATTGCTTTTTGGGCTAGTGACCGAGCTCCGAGATGGTTCCCACATATGCCATTGTGTATTTCTTCCAAGACTTCTTCAGTTCTGCAAGTCAGGACACATTTTAGCAAGGGCGTTGATAACCCTCTTCTGTAAAGGACATTGTGCACTAAGGTATAGTTTTGTGCTTCCCTTTGGATTCTTTTGGCTTCCTTCTATTCCTTGGGGAGGATGTCGAATTTCAAATATTCGATAAGGGGATTCATCCATCCGAGATTCATGCCGAAGATGGGTAATACGTCCGACTTGTGGTCTGTTTTGCTGACTGATAGCTCTTTGAGAGTTTCTTGAATCAAGCTCCTGTTATTTCCTCCCGGCTTAGTGCTTGCCAATTTGGAAAGGGCGTCGACTCTACTATTAAGCTCTCGAACTATATGTCGGATCTCCGTCTCAAGGAATTATTGAAGTTGTTCGAGTGTTTTCTCTAAGTATATTTTCATGTTGGGGTCCTTCGCTTGATATTCTCCATTAATTTGAGAGGTTTCTATCTGAGAGTCACTAAAGACTACGACCTTTGTTGCTCCGACTTCTTTGGCAAGTTTTAAGCCTGCAATCATGGCTTCATACTCGACCTGGTTTTTAGAAGCAGGAAATTCAAATTTTAGGGAGAGCTCAATTTAAGTCCCTTCTTCGCTGACCAAGATGATGCCAGCGCCGCTCCCGACTTTATTGAAAGATCCATCCACATATAGGCTCTAGGTCATGGAGGTTTCAGCATTGTCACCAATGTATTCTACTAAAAAATCAGTGAGGCATTGGGTCTTAATGGCTGTCCAAGTTTCATATTTTAGGTCGAACTTGGACAACACTATGATCTATCGTACCATCTGACCTGCTATGTCTGTTTTCTAGAGGATCTGCTTCATGGGTTGATTAGTTCAGACCTTTAAGGTGTGTACTTGGAAGTAAGTTCGGGGCCTTCTAGACGCCAGGATTAAGGCATATGCAAATTTTTTTATTTTTTGGTACCTCAATTCTGGTCTCTGTAAGACCTTGCTGGTGAAGTAGATGGGGTGTTGTCCGTCTTCATCTTCCTGTATCAAAGCTAAAGCTACTGCCTTGTTAGTGACGACTAAGTATAGTACCAGTTCCTCCCCTATTTTAGGCTGAGTAAGGATGGGTGGTTGGCTTAAAAAGGTTTTGAATTATTGAAAAGCTTCTTTGCACTCTGGAGTCCATTCAAATTGGAATCCTTTTTTGAGTAGTGAGAAAAGAAGCAAGGATCTTAAAGCTGACCCTGCCAAAAATCTGGATAGTGCCGCAAGCTGGCCATTCAACTGTTGGACTTCTTTCATACAGGTCGGGCTCCTCATATCTAAGATAGCTCTGCACTTGTCGGGATTGACTTCAATTCCCCTTTGTGTGAG
Source organism: Arachis ipaensis (assembly GCF_000816755.2). Classification (NCBI taxonomy): domain Eukaryota; kingdom Viridiplantae; phylum Streptophyta; class Magnoliopsida; order Fabales; family Fabaceae; genus Arachis; species Arachis ipaensis. The sequence goes on along the minus strand of NC_029789.2, from coordinate 10,051,280 downwards.
CATGAACCCCAAAAATTTTCTTGCTTTCACCGCAAAGGTGCACTTTGTGGGATTTAATCTCATTCCATGCTTCCTTATGATATCAAATACTTGTGAGAGATCGGACAGGAGATTTGCTTCTTTCTTGGTTTTTATCAACATGTCATTTACATATGCTTCCATTAAGTTTTCGAGGTGAGGTGCAAACATTTTGTTCATCAATATCTGATATGTGGCGCTTTTTAAACCAAATGGCATGACCACGTAACAGTAGTTTGCTCTTAGAGTGATGAATGACGTCTTCTCCTGATCCAACTTGAACATCGGGATTTGATTATATCCTGAGTATGCATCCATAAAAGATAAGTACTGATATCCTGAAGATGAATCTACTAGAGTATCAATATTGGGAAGAGGGAATGGATCCTTTTGACAGGCTTTATTGAGGTCGGTGTAGTCGACGCACATCCTCCACTTCCCATTTTACTTTTTTACCAACACGACATTTGCTAAGCATAATGGGTATTTAACCTCCCTGATGAACCCGGCTTCTAGCAATGCTTGAACTTCTTCTTGACCACTTGAGCTCGTTCAGGTCCAAGTTTACGCCTTTTTTGCTGAACAAGCCAGGACCCAGAATATACTGCTAGCCTGTGAATCATGAGCTCAAGTTCAATTCCAGACATGTCGGCTACTTTCCAAGCGAAGAGGTCGAAATTTTTGCGTAGGAGCTTGATGAGACCCTCTTTTAAATCTGCCCTTAGGTTTAGGGCTTGTTTGTGTGAACTTCTAAAAAAAGATCTTTTTTCGAGTTATCTTTTTTTTAAAAGATCTTAAGGAAAAGTAAAAGTAATTTTATGTTTCGGTATCTCATACAAAAAGATCTTTTTATTTATCAATTATGTTTAGGTATAACAATATAAAAGTGCTTTTTTGTTTATTTATTACATGAAAAATATCTTTTTTAAGGAAAAAAATATCTTTTAAAAAAAGATGTAAATTACAGCTTCTCAAAAAAGATATTTTTTTATTTTTCTAGTACTTTTACTTTTACTACTAGAAATTTGCCAAACACGCTAAAAAATAAAAAAAAAGATATTTTTTCATTGAAAAAAGATCTTTTTTATCAAAATAATAGTGCCCAAACAAGCACTTATTCCTACGTTGGTATTTTTTCTGACTTCATCTCCGACCTGCACTAACTCCGTCTTTCCTTCAGGCTGTGGTCTTAGGTCATCTCTTCCTCGGACTCCACCGAGTTCAATTGAATTGACTTCTTTACTTTTGCCACACAGATTCAAACTTTCATTATAGCATTTTCTTGCTAACTTTTGATCTCCCTTTACCATAGCAATCCCTTCTTGTGTCGAGAATTTCATGCAGAGGTGAGGGGTGGAGACAACAGCTCCTAGTCGATTCAGGGTCGTCCAACCTATCAGAGCGTTATAGGCTGAAGTAGGGGTGCACATGGGGCCGGGTGAAGTCGGGTTCGCCGTGACCCGAACCCGACCCTAAATAATGACCGGGTCTGTTTATGAGACCCTTACCCGGCCCTAGACCCGATGAAATCGTGTTACTTTCGGGCCACACTTAAGCCGGGTCTAGACCGGGTGAAGCCCGGGTCTTGATCAACTTTATCACGACATCACCAAAAATTAGATTCTACATCTTTTGAACCTCTAAATTTTGGAAAATAATTATTCCATAACATTGTAACATTCACATAATAATAATTTAGAATCTAATAATAATAATTTAAAGTTTCATAATAATAATTATGTCAATTACACACTAAACATTCAAAGTTCAAAAGACAATTAAAACAAAGTTAACAACCAACACAAGATTAACATAATAATAATAATTTATAGTGTCATACCAACCAATAACAACAAACTATTAAGTAGCAAACAACTACAGAATAAAATTCATTTGATTCGTAGCTTGCTCTCAAGGTTGTGAACTTGATTCTTGTTGTGTGGATGTGTTAGTAACATCTGCAAAACATAAAAATTAGTCTCTCAAGATTATCATATGAATTAAATTAAATAATAAAAAAAAAGTAAAGACATCATAAAGTAAATATACCATTAACAATCTTGTCACTATTGTCAAATTGATCAATCTCAAGTTCTTCAAATATCTGCTTAGAAGGATACAACCAACTTTGAGTGCAGATTAAAGCTTCTGCCATTTTTGGTGACAAAGAGCTACGATAAAGATCAACCACACGCCCACCGATACTAAAGCATGATTCAGATGCAAAAGTTGAAACTGGAATACCAAAGACATCACGGGCTATGGGAGAAAGAATTCTATATTTTGATCCATTTAATTTCCACCAAGCCAATATATCAAAATTCTCATCTTCGACGTCCACAGGATCTTCGGCCAAATATTTCTCAACATCAGATTTTCTATCTGCATTAGCTTTTTCCTTCTTTTATTTTTTCCACAAATTCACTCTATTTGCAGCAACACACCTAGCACTAGACTGACTACTGTCTTTATCATCCAAAACAGCTCTAGAGGAACTGACACCATCATCAGAAACTTTATCTACAATTTTTTTTGAATAAAATTTGTACAATGTCTCCAATGTAAATTTCACAAAACTAGTCATACTAGTAGCCACTTCCTTATCATATACATCCTCCAAACACCAAGAAAGATAATCAAGTTTGTATTGAGGATCTAAAACAACGGCAACAAGTATCAAAGGATTAAACTTGTCAACTGGTCCCTAATATTTATCGTATTTAGCCTTCATAGAGCATGCCATAGTTCCTAATAATTCAGAATTGTTGTGGCTCCAAGATGTTAGTTGAGAATTTATAGATGCAATTTCATGAAAGCATTTGTTTGAAGTAACATGTAAAGAAGATGAGAAACACAAAGTAATCTCATAGAAGATTCTCAAAAAATCAATGAATAGCCTAGCATGTTGCCAATCAAGTGCCGTGGATGGACCAACTTTCTTTTTACCCCCACTATCCTCTCCAAACCATCTAAAAAAATCAGTTTCTTGATCATAAAGTCTATCAAAAACTTTTTCAAAATTTTCAGCATGTTCCAACATTAGATAGGTGGAATTCCATCTAGTTGGAACATCTAAACAAACAATACTTTTAGACTCTATCAACTCAGCCTCAATGCATTCTTTAAATTTTTTAATTCTTTGGGGAGAAGATCTAACATACCTAACAGCATTCCGAATGCTTTCAATGGAGGCATGTTGCTCTTTAATTCATTCATTCACTATCAAGTTGAGAATATGAGCACAACACCTCATTTGTAAATATTTTCCTTTGCACACCAATCCACACCTTGCAGCTAATTTTCTTTGAAGGTAAGTGATAGCCCCATCATTTGAAGATGCATTGTCTAATGTGATTGTGAAGACCTTTTCAATTCTCCACTCTCTTAAACATGTCTCAATTTCTCTCCCTATTGTTTCTCCCTTGTGGTTCTTAATCAAGCAAAAGTTGAGAATTATCTTTTGTAGCTTCCATTCATCATCAACGAAATGTGCAGTTAGGCTCATGTAGCTAAAATTTTGATTTGATGTCCAACAATCTGATGTCAAACAAACTCGAGCACATGACTTTGCCAACCAAGCTTTAAGTTTTTTCTTCTCATCTAAATAAAGCTGAAAGCAATCTCTTGACATTGTCATCCTGGATGGTACAGTGAATCTTGGCTCAAATCGATTAATCATTTTGCGAAACTCAATCCCTTCGACCACTTTAAAAGGTTGTTCATCAAGGATAATAAACTCAGCCATTTCCTTCCTACAATCTTGCACGCTATAGCCATTGACTTTGAAAGTTTTGTCGGCTTCACCTTCTTCACCAACCTTAGGCATATAACCATGAAGTGTCCCATTTTTGCCTGCTTTTGTAAATATCCACTTGTGAGAAATTTTCAAGTATTTATTCAAAGAATGTGTGCCATGTCTAGTTGGATGACATAGATATACTTTTCGACAGTGATTACATTTGGCCTTGTGCTCTCCATTGGTCTCGCTAAATGGAAGCTGTTTAAAATGCGTCCAAACATAAGACTTTTTCCCCTTGCGAGTAGCCTGCTATCCCTCATTAGCCTGCTGTCCCTCGTTAGCCTGCTGTCCCTCGACAGCAGCAACCTTATGCTCTATGTCCATAGCTTTATTGTCCTCATTACTTTGGACTGCAATAGAACTAGGATCTCCTCCTCCCATTTGTGTTTATCTAAACATAAAAAAGATTCATATAACAATATATCTAAAAAAAACTAAACATAAATAACTTATCATAAATTCAATATATCTAAATAAAACTGAGCATACTTAAACAACTGTTCACTGTTCAGTCTCATCATTTAACAATAACAAATGCAAAAAGAATTAAATGTTTAATTTACTAATCCAAAAAAGAATTCATAAGTATGTCGGTCTCATTCTTATTATTGTAAAACTTAAGTGAAATAAGGCATAGAGCCATAGATAATAATTGAAGGTAGGTTAAAATGCACGTAAGGATAGAGGCAGAACAGCTAGCATTACTCAATACTCACCAAAGCATTATTAGCGGGAGATCAAACCAAAGCATTACTCAATACTTACCAAAGCATTATTACACAATAACATAAAGTGCAGTAGTGCACAAACCAGGAAGTTCAATTTTTAAATAACAATCAAATTTTAAGTGGAAGAGATCAATTATAATTATTAGCGGTGCAAATTATAAAACAAAAATTATTGTTCCTATTTCCTACTTCCAAGAATTTGCTAAGGCAGCCAATAATTATAATTGCAAATTATTGTTCCTGGCTTCCTGCTCCCAATTCCTCTCAATTGTTAATTCCTATCTCTAATCAATAACTTCTTCCTACTTTCACCTAACCCGTAACTCTCATCATTGAAGTATTCAAAATACAAACCAGAAAATTAAACACAAAAAAATCAATTTTGTTAGTTTTTCTCAAAATTAAACCAATTATAGCAAGAAAAACATCAACGATTTCATTAGTTCTTTCCAAAAATTAACAAAACAAACAAAATAGGTGAAATATTTAGCACTCAATAGGCTAGTAGTTGCAAGAAAAAATGAAAATCAATAATTTTTAGCAAAAACAAATTACCTGCTCTGCGTCTTGTGATGAACACTGCGTTGGTGAGAACTTTAAGTCTCTGAGAGATGATTAAATGCGAGTTACTAGTGCGCGCGGTGTTTGACGGTCAGCAGTTGTGGTGGTTGATTAGACTTGGTGGAGAAAGAGGAAGCTTTCCGTTGGCCGTTGGGGGCTTGGGGCTACGGCGCTGCGCCTCAGGGGAAGTGGGAAACGAGTTTGAGTGAGAGAGAGTGAGAGACTGAGAGAGTGTGTTGTATGCTGTGAAGTGTGCCCTAACCCCTGAATATTGTTATTGTGGGCTATTGGGCTGTGAAGTGTGAAGCCTGAGTCCTGAAAAATGAAATTGTGGACATTAAACACAAAGCCAAGAAACAATAAAACATAGTGCATATTTTTTTTATTTTTTCTTACTGCACGCACGGGTCCAACGGGCCGGGGCCGGATGACCCGAAACTTGGCCCGAACCCGATTTAATAAATAACCGGGGCCATTTATTGAAACCTCGGGTCTGACTGGGTCATAACAAAGCCGGGCCAAATTAGCCCCGAAGTTACCGGACCCCGTCCGGGTCTTCGGGCCGGACCGGGTCTTGTGCACCCCTAGGCTGAAGCTACATCAACAACAATGTAGTCAATACTCAGGATTTTGGACCTCATCCCTTTTTCACAGGTAGTATGTAAGGGAATGAAGCCCAATGGTCTGATAGGCATATCCCCTAGCCCAAAGAGGGTGTCTGGGTATGCCTTCAGTTCTTTCTTTTCCAACCCTAGTTTGTTGAAAGCAAGCTTGAATAGAATGCCAGCTGAGCTTCCTTGGTCCACCGAGATCCTATGAAGGTTTGCATTAGCAAGTATTATGGTGATTATCACGGGGTCATCATGCCCGGGTGTTATACCTTGCACGTCTTCTTTTGTGAAAGAAATGGTTGGAAAGTCGGAAGTTTCTTCCTCCACTTGATAGACTTCTTTTATGTGTCTCTTTCGGGATGAATTTTTTAGGTTTTCTGGCCAGTTTTTTTTATCACATTTTTTAAGTCGTAACAGTTATTTGTGAAATTTCCATATAGCTTTCTCGGTATGGAAAATTTTCCTATAAACGTCTACAAGGAAAACTCGCAGCGGGGTGTAATTGTGGTACCTCCTTGGTTTTTCTGAGTTGTATTCTTCCTTCTTTTTGGGTTCTTTCTCCTTTTCTCGAGCTTGATAAGGTTATGCTTGTTGGAAATTAGGTTCTCATAGCCTGACATTTTCCTTAATGTTAATGTACTTTTCAGCTCACTCTTTTACATCATTTAAAGAGGTCGGATGACGCTTTGAAATAGATTGGGAAAAAGGTCCTTCTCGGAGACCATTGACTAACCCCATTATTACCGCTTCGATGGATAAATTCTGGATCTCCAGGCATGCCTTGTTAAATCTCTCCATGTAGTCTCTAAGGGATTCGCCGATCTCTTGTTTGACTCCAAGCAGACTAGGTGCGTGTTTGACTTTGTCTTTTTGAATTGAAAATCGGATGAGGAATTTTCTTACGAGGTCGTCGAAGCTGGTGACCGACCTAGGTGGCAGATTATCAAACCACTTCATGGCCGACTTGGTTAGGGTTGTTGGGAAGGCCTTGCAACGAGTCGCATCTGAGGCATCGGCCAAATACATCCGACTCTTGAAGTTGCTTAAATGGTGCCTCGGATCGGTCGTTCCATCATAAAAGCTCATGTCAGGGTTTTTAAAGTTTCTAGGAATCCTTGCCCGCATGATGTCTTCGATGAAAGTGTCTTCCCCTCCTAAAAGGGGTGTCTTCCCGAGTCATGCGTGGATTCCTACTTCGAAGGTCGGATTCCAACTTTGAGAACTTTTCTTCCAACTCTCTCCGTCGTTTAATTTCTTTCCTCAGATTTATCTCCGCCTCCCTTTGTCGCTCTATCTCCTGTTTGAGTTGTTCAAGTCGGCCGTGATGTCCGTGCACTAGTCCCATAAGTTCGATAGAATGGGGTTGATCTTCATCTTCTGGGTGGTGAATTTCAGAACTGATTCTCCTACGAAGAGGATTCGAGGTGCATTCACCATGTGGTCCTTCTGTTCTCTGAGTGGGTATCATGATGGCTTGGTCATCATTCCCCTAATTTTGGTACTCTGGATCTGATTCGGACGTTGTACGTCTGTCTTTCAAGTGATCGTCCGCCATAGGGTGTTAATCCCATGTCCCTAGCAATAACACCAATGTTCCGAGGGTTATCTGAAATTGGATGGAATTTGGGCCTGAACGTGAGGTCGAGACTCCTAGTGAGGAAGTGTCTAACTTATCCTGTGTCAAGTGGCCGCGTCCGAGTTGTTCGTGGGGAGATGTGGTGGTACCTGCAAGACACTCCGATGCCTAAGTCAGCAAGGGTACAAGCAGATTTATAGTAGATTGGATCTTAAGTATACCTGAAAGGAGTCAGGGTATTTATAGGTGATGAGCCAATAACCACCGTTGGAGTAGTTCCACCATTAGTGGTGGATAACCATCCCCTTTTATCTAGGGGTTGTTGAGATCTCTTCTAGAAGTAGGTGAGTGATAGTAGGGATTAGTTATAACTCCTTCAGGAGGGAGTTGTCACTTGGTAGCGTTTTTGTCCGACCTCCTAGGAGGTCGGCTTATTTGGTAACTGCCTTTTGGGCTTTCTCTGCTTTTGGGGTCTGGCTTGAGTTTTGGGTCAAGGTATGAATAATAACTAT
>NC_029789.2:10041134-10043455 GCF_000816755.2 Arachis ipaensis | reverse complement strand
AATAATACGTAATATAATCGTTTTTTTAATGTGCCTAAAAGTGAAGGTTACTATTATATTAAGATGAAAACGGTAGATAATCATAGAAAAATTAGTGATTTTCATTGGCCATAACCCATAGCTAGTGTGAACGCTGCTGGAATCTTGACAAGTACGTCTATGTTTCCCTCTCGCTCTTTTTTGTGTGGCTTAAGTGCTTAAATCGTAAAACAATAATGTTTATGAATAAGATAAATTTAAATTGTTTAGAGTTATTTTTTATGGTTCCTTTAGTATTATCGTCCATTATTAAATATGATAATAATAAACCGACCCTTAACTAAAGTGAAAATGATAAGGAAATAAAATGAACATAACAAATCCCACTCAAACATCACGAGTATGTATTCTCTACTTCATTGTTAAGTTTACATTGATGATCATTAAACAAGTTAAATAATAAATACCCAGATGCATATTCCAAAATGATAATGTAATTTATTTAAATTAATATAATTGTACTAGATAGTTGCATTACCTAAGGAAATTACTATAATTATACCTTTTTTAATAAATACTATAATTAATTACCATTTCAGCACAAGGAGTGCTTCCTTAATTAAGTTCCTAGTTAAACTATTCTTGTGAAGTCGTCGACTCGAAGATTCAAGTGATTAAGCTTTGTGATATTGAATTAAGGATTAAAATGTCAAATAAGGCAAGGAAAAAGCTAGTTAATAGTATTCCATGAAAAAACAAAGTATCCTGGAAATAAAAAATGTCACCAGTCATGGATCTGTTACGTTAATTTCCACACAAGAATAAAGCTAAGCTTACCACTACCATTTTGTAAGAACTGATTCAATGGAACACGAGCATGCAAAAACTTGAGTTCGTCAGAAATAATCTGATTGGAGAAAGTCTAATTATGTAATATCGTAACAAAAGAAATTATAAATGGTGTTGGGAATATTATTTCAGTTAGAAATAAACTTCAACTTACATGTCTTACATTTATTTTTGGAAAAGAAAATTATAGCGGTAACTATGTTTTTTAATGATATGTATATTTTTTGGTGAATTCTATTATACCCTTTCTAAAATAGAGGGTAAATTATCCCTTGTGACATATACAGTGATTATTCATAAATTATTCTTCTACCGGAGTTTTAAGATTCACGTTATCTTCTCTTTTCTTTTTAATTGACGCGATGTTTCTCTTGAAACTTGATAGTAGTGTTATTTTTATAATCCGCACCAAATACATCTCTTCTTTAATTTTAAAACCATAATTCCTCTCAAATTCAAGCACTATTTCCAATCAATTAGGTTAGGATTTTAAACTTGTTCATATGTTTTCGATCTCTCGTTTCAACGAGCACATCTATTAATTTTTCAACTTTCTCCTTTCTAAGATTTTCTTCCTAGTATTTTTCTTAAAATTCAGTCGGATCAACAATGATACTCTTCTTCAGATAACTAACCCTCGTAGCCTTGTATACATCTATTAATTTTTCAGCTTTCTCCTTTCTAAGATTTTCTTCCTAGTATTTTTCTTAAAATTCAGTCAAATCAACAATGATACTCTTCTTCAGATAACCAACCCTCATAGCCTTGTATAACTATATAACAAAAACAAACCAAAATATTAGTTAGTCATAAAAACAATAAATTTTTAACTAATATATCAAAAATTTCTATAAGTTTTTTAACTCTCTCGTTTTTAGGATTTTCTAGCAATCGTATTAGAGATAGCAATTAGATTTGACGATTTCATTCGAACTTTAGAACTCTTGTTGAAATATAATTTATCAATAATCATGGTATATGTCACAAGGGATAATTTACCCTTTATTTTAGAGAGGGCATAATAGAGTTCACCTTTATAATTAGTCAATGAATTATTGTATATATAAGATGAGATTAAAACACTAAATATTTACTCAAACGGATTAATATATTAACTATTAAATTAACTAAAGTTAGTTTTAATCATATTTGTATTATTAAGAAGGAAAGAGACATAATACAAAGAAATAATTATAAGAGAGAGTTCTTATCTACTGCAAGAAAAAGTATAAGTAGATAATAAAAATATTAAATAATGTGAATAATAGATATATTGGATATTTATTTCACTAAGTGTGCGGATAGTTATTCTACGGAAAAATATAGGTAAACAATGAAAATATTAAACAATGTAAACAATAGATATATCGGATGTTCATTTCACTAGGTGTACGGATGATTATTCTAATATTAAAATTTAAATAGGTAATTTAAAAGTGTAGTGTATTTTTATTTGATTGGTGGTTATTTATGTTGTTCAAGAAAATCATTAA
>NC_029789.2:10040284-10041112 GCF_000816755.2 Arachis ipaensis | reverse complement strand
ATATTTATTCATATTATTTAAAAAAATTATTAGTTACCTAACGTTATCCCTCTGCAAATAACTTTATAAATAAAACATAAGTTGAGCATTTAAAGTTGAGCATTTATTTCCAACTACAAGAAGTAGTACTAATAAATGAAGTAATTAATAAATAACAGATGCAAGTAGTATACACTAAAGATCTTATAAAAGGTAAATATTTTTTCTTTTATCGTTTGGTTATTTTTTACCATAATATAATTTAAATCTAAGACTTCATACATGTTACACATATTTAAACTCTTCTCCAGTAAACAATTTATTATAACTTATATTGCTTTATTTGATAGTTATAAAAATATTTAACACTTTTTATGTTAAATAAACCTCATTGTAATAATTGTAAGAGTTATGTATTAAGGGAAAAGATTTGTTTGCTTTTCTTCTAGAAAATTGAGGACTATATGTTTTGGTTGAGCCATATTGACCATTTATACGTTAATGGTTATATCTCTAATATAAATTTAATTTTTATGTAAGAGATTTTTTTGAATTAGATTTTTTTATGCTCATTTTTTAGAGTGATAACAAAGACCAAATTTTAAATTTTTTTATTATAAAAAATTTTGATATAATGTTTTGTTATCATTCTTTTTTAAATTTAAATTGATAGAAATTAAAAAAATACGTAAATGTTATATCTTGCTTATAAGTTATAAAATACAAACGCACAAATTAAGTGAGGTGTTCTTGAATGACACTTTTTGGTGTTTGACACTAAAAAACAATGGTAATAGGTATGTTAAAATTTTTAAATTCGTAATCTACACTTCAAATACGATTTATAAT
>NC_029789.2:10034483-10040088 GCF_000816755.2 Arachis ipaensis | reverse complement strand
TTTTTATATTATTTATGTATTATTATTATTTAATAAATATTTTATGTTCAAAATATTATTTATTTATTTATTTTAACTAACTTATCATTTTATTTCTATTATTATGTTATCGTTAATTTTTTAACATATTGTTGAGACTTGTTATGTCATTGTTAATTATTTAAAATTTGATATTGAGACTTGTTTTATGCATTTAATTTTTTTAATTTACAAAATCGCAAATCTAATCCAATCAAAATCGCTTGAAATTGAATAGTATCGGATCAATTTTTTTTAAAAGTCATCTAATTTAAATCACACTATAAATAAAATTAATATTTAAATCGAATAAATTTTTTACTTAAAATCGATCTAAACCGTACCACGAACACCCTAATTGAAACAAAGGTGATTTAGAGCACTTACAATGGTGAGTTCCTCTTTCACTTTTTTCTGACATATAGGAACTCTAACCATTGGAGGAGAGAAAGAATGAGTTCCCGCACGGGTCTCAAGGTGAGGGAATCCCTCTAAACAGGGACTCAAGTTAACCAATAATAACTTGTCATTTGGCAAGTTATTTTAAAAAAATAATAATATAAAATCTGAAATAGTTAAATAATTATATTAAATAATGAAATAATAATTAAATTAGTAATAATTATAATAAAAATTATATTAAATAATTATATTTTTATTTAATTAATAATTTATATTAATTATTTAAAAAATAATTAATTAGATTAAATAATTAAATTTTTATTTAATTAATGATTTATATTAATTATTTATATCATAATTAATATTGAATATTATTTATATTATTATATTAAATTATAATTAATTAAATTTACTTACATTAAAAAATAAATTTAATTTTTACACCTTACAAAATAATTCTTAGTTGAGTTAGTTATTTTTATTTTTAAAATTTAAAATGCTAACGATATTATTAAAATTAGCAATTGTAAACACAAAACTATAAATTAGTGTAATCCTGAATTATATATTGTGTATTATTATTATATATGAATTTATTTAATATTAATATCTTTTAATAGTGAATTATTTTTAAATTTATAAATTTAAATAATATTATTAAAAAAATCAATTACATTAATTTTAAGTATTTTAATTAATTAATTAAGTGGGACTACAACAGGGACTAAAGTTAGTTCCTCCTAATGGAGAAGAGAGAGATGCTTTGAGTTCCTATTTACCGTTTATAACGCAAAAACTGATGTGGAGTTACTTTTTATGACAGGTGGACCATAAATAAGAATTGAGATAAGTTCCCTAATGGAAATGGTGTTAGTTCATCACAAAGACTCGTAATTCATATATTTAAGTAAGGTTTTTTAGCGGCTAATATTTACTACCAGGGACCCATCATTGCCAAAACTTTCCGCAAACCATGCCCCCTCTACAAAGTTGTTAATGATGGACCTTTCCCAAAGCTTTTTTTTCCTTTCTTCTCTTTTTTTCCCGAGGGTATAAATAAAGATGGGTGGTGCTAGGGTTGTCTAGGGGTCCAGTTAGAACTTCTGTGGGACCACACCTTAAAGAAGAGACGACTTAACTTGCTTGCTTTAAGGCTTTAACGCCCGCTATTTGACTCTCTTGTCGTTTCATGGTAGAAAGATGTTTTGACATGCACCTATATACTTCCACTTTAGCATCACTTGTTCCAGGAGGATTTCTTCATCTTAATAATTATTGAGTTTTACTAACGGATATCTTAATGGCACTTCTTAAAAATATTATAATTATAAAGTTTATAAATATAAGTCATGCAAAATTTTCATGTTTTCTATACATTAAATATATTTAAGTTCATTTTCATATTTTTAACCAATTCTCTTAAGGCATTTTTTAGTTAACTCGTATAATATTATTATTTGAAAAATAACATGAAATAAAGAATATTAAAAAATAATTAATAAAAGAAAAAATGATAAATAAGTCCCTGACCTTTTGTCCCGCAGACATTTCTGTCTCTGATCATTGAAAAATATTTTTAAGTTCCTGACCTTCACAAAACTTGGACGGATCAGTCCCTCTGTCCAAATGCCTCCATCAGGGACTGATCCGTCCAAATGCCTCCGTTAGGGACTGATCCGTCCAAGTTTTGTGAAGGTCAGGAACTTAAAAGTATTTTTCAATGGTCAGGAATGAAAATGTCCGAGGGATAAAAGATCAAGGACCTATTTGTCTTTTTCTCTTAATAAAATTATCAATTATGATAAATTTGTTCAAAATAATTTCTTCATATAATATTTAAAAAAAGGATTTGGATCCTTTAAAGTTTGAATTTCACCTTAGAGAGTAAAGTGTGATCTCTCACCATTGATTTCATAGGTAAGACAAAAAATAAATATAAAAGATAAATTATTCAAGAGTAGAAGATCACATTTTATTCTCTAAAGTAAAATTCAAACTTTAGAGGATCCAAATCTTTAAAAAAATGGTCATATTCTTTTGTTGAGTAGACAACAAATTATTAAACCATTTATTTTTCTATTTACTTATTTTATCTTTTAGGGTTTAGCTAAATATTACTATTAGCAGAATGTTTTATACATTTTATTTTAATAAATATATAATTAGCAATTTGTATAATCTTTAATCTTTTATATTTTATTTTAATTAATAACTTTAATATATATTGTATTATTATATTTATTATTTAAAAAATATATTTAATATTATTTCTTAGAAAAAATATCATATTTGTGATACTTTAAGCAAAAAAAAAAAAAAGGAATATATTGTATAACTTTGGACAATTTTCCTTCGCGTTTGTCATGAGGGAAGGTAATGTCATTGCACATTCCATAATCCATAGCAAAGATTTTTTTTTCCCCGATCAGTTGTGTTACAAGTTCGATTTAAATGAAGAGAAAAATATTTGAGGTAGCTTATATATAGTTAATATTTCTCTTTGACATTAGCATTAAGAATATCAATCATCCAAAAGACAACCTCAAACAAACTTACAAGTTACAACTATATAAAAAAGCTAATAAATTCAGCTGCATCGAACAGAATATCTAAAATACTTATTTTATATAAACACAAATAATATCTTACAATTTTGCCACACACATAACTATTCAAAATTCCATAAAATCCAATAATCATTTTTAGCCAACTATTCTCATTTGTCTGTGTTTGAAGCTTTTGTTCACCCTATAAACAATTTTAATATTATGAAATAGATGTTTCATAAGAAAGAGATGTGATAGAGTTTTGAGTGTGTGGCGCCGGTATGGATAGATCCCTCGTCTTTCATTGTTCATTTAAATGTAATATATATCATCCTCGTGTGATTAGAAATTGTTTATAATTAAAAGGGGTTTATGGTTAGACGCCAATTTTTTTATGACAGAGATGGGAGTTGGATGGGGATTCTACTGATGAAATTGGTGTGGATTATTAGTTTGTTATATAAGCCTTTCAATCTAAAATGCAGGTATGCCAGTTATATATCTATGACAATTTTGACGCAACAAAGCAATACCATTATCTTTTTTTCCTTCTTTCAGGGCAAGTTGTTTAAGACATGAAGTTAGGCATTTTAATTTTAACCAGAATTTCCAATGTTATAAATTTAAAATTAAATATCCGGGGGGCTGTTTAAATTGAAGGAAATAAGCTTTTGAGCTTTCAAGCAAGAAAAGCAAAGAGAAAAGGCATGCAACACCACAAGGCTTAACCTTCAAGTCTCACAAGCGACCATAAAAAAAGGGTGGAAAAGAAACAACGTAACTAACTCATGTCAAGCATAGTGAAATCAGATAACTCATACTTAATTAGCACACAAATCACTAATGCATAGGCGTTAATAAGGAGAGTATATAGTTAGCTATATATATTAGAAATGGTGCAAAATTTTTGAAAATATCTTTGAATATATATAATTGAAGTTATTATTATATATTTAATTGTTTACGTAGTTAATAATCTAAATAGTAAATTAATGGGCAGCTTGTAGTGTTATATAGATAGATAAGTTAGAGAAGTAACCCCACCACACCAACATAGAGACGCAAAGATAAAAAGGGCTACAATCATCAGAAGCAAAAAAGCCTTCCCTTCTCCTGCGATCCACTTTGAGCAAAGGAGGTGGTGCCTAGCCAGAGATGAGAGTTCCCGTTTCGTCATCCCAAAACAATAAACCCGTAGAAAGCACAATCGGCCTCGAGCCCACATCGGTGCTCGACCTGTGTAGAAGCCCCACCCCTGAGAAGGCAGTGGCTGCGCTGGTGGCTACTGCACCCAACACACAGCAAGAGTGTCTTGACCAGCTGGAGGACCATGTCCTGCACAATCTTGATTGGGACTCCATCATGAAGGACCTTGGATTCCACGAAGACTCCAACCCACCCTTGTTCAAGACCACCCTCCCTAATGTCCCTGACTTCTCTCCTTCCTTCGACCCACACTCCGAATTCCCAGACATCCAAACCATGTCCTACAACTACGCCAACGCCACTGCCACCCTCGACCACCTCCTCCACGACACCTCCAATAATTCTGCTGCCACCGGCTTCGATTTCATAGAGGAGCTCATCCGTGCTGCCGATTGCTTCGACACCAACCACCTCCACGTGGCTCACGTCATATTGGAGCGACTCAATCAACGCCTCCGATCCCCCGCGGGTGCAAAGCCTCTCCAACGCGCCGCCTTCTACTTCAAGGAAGCTCTCCAGGGCCTCCTCTCCGGTTCCAATCGCACTCCGCGTTTCTCCTCCCTCGTTGAGATCGTCCACTGCGTCAGAACATTCAAGGCCTTCTCTGGAATCTCACCGATCCCTATGTTCTCCATCTTCACCACCAACCAGGCGCTCCTTGAGGCCTTTCATGGCTCCTCCTTCATGCACGTCCTTGATTTTGATATCGGATTAGGGATCCAGTATGCTTCGCTCATGAAGGAGATTGCAGAAAAGGCGGATTCCTTGAAACACGGATCGCCGCTTCTGCGCATCACCGCCGTCGTTCCCGAAGAGTACGCCGTCGAGAGCAAACTGATTCGGGAGAATCTCAGCCAGTTCGCGCACGAGCTCAGGATCCGCGTCCAGGTCGAGTTTGTGCCCCTCTGCAACTTCGAGACGCTGTCCTTTAAGGCGGTGAAGTTCGTCGATGGCGAGAAAACCGCCGTTCTTCTCTCGCCTGCGATATTCCGACGGCTCGGATCCGCTGGGAGCACCGCGGCCTTCCTGGCGGACGTTCGGAGGGTTTCGCCGAGCGTGGTGGTGTTCGTGGACGGGGAGGGGTGGACGGAGGCCGCGGCAGCGGCGTCGTTCCGGCGCGGCGTGGTGAGCAGTCTAGAGTTCTACTCGATGATGCTGGAGTCGCTGGACGCGTCGATGGTTGCGGGAGGGGAGTGGGTGAGGAGGATCGAGATGCTTCTGCTGCGCCCGAAGATACTAGCGGCGGTGGAGGGAGCGGGGCGGAGGGTTCCGCCGTGGAGAGAGGCTTTCTATGGTGCCGGAATGAGGCCGGTGCAGTTAAGCCAGTTCGCGGATTTTCAGGCGGAGTGCTTGCTGGCTAAGGTGCAAATCAGGGGCTTCCACGTGGCAAAACGCCAAGCTGAGCTTGTGCTGTTCTGGCACGAGAGGGCCAT
>NC_029789.2:10032644-10034464 GCF_000816755.2 Arachis ipaensis | reverse complement strand
CGCAGTAGTTTTTTATTAGTGAATTGGGGAAAGAAACACAAAAAGAGAAAAGAAAGGGGGGAAGTAGATAAACTTGTATTTATTCCCACCATTTTGTTTTGTTCAGTTAAATTGGGGCGTCTTTCTTTGTTGAAGATAAGCTAAGTCTGTTGCATTATGTGCTTCAGTGGCTCTTGTTATGTTAATGAACTTTGCTGGTTGTCAAAATTCGAAGTAGTGTCCTTTCTATCTCTTTATGCCTTATGGTATGGTATGGGGTATTTTGCTGCAAAAGTGAGAAATCAAAGGTTTGTGGAATTACGATCGATCGAGCATATTCAGTATGGAATAATAAGCTTTGAATAATCACATGATGGTTCTTTCTTTCTGGTTTTGTTATTAGCGGTATGAAAATATGTTCCGAGAACCAAACTGGCTTTGTTGTTTGACTTTGACGTCACATGATCACATGAAGAAATATGTTTGGCCTGGGCAGGAAGAACATTCTGTAGCACCTCCATCGGGTGAGAGCATCTCCACAAAAGCAAAGGGGGAGAAAAACCAATGCTGCTAGCCTAGCATACCACTTTGATTCTACTCTAGCTTTCACAGTGTGACATTTTGTTATTATAATTATTATAAATTCTTGAAATCATTGTATTTAGTAGGGATAAGTACGATTTTGGTCCCTCACATTAAGGGTCAGAATCGAAATCGCCCCTCTTCTAATTTTGGATTTAAAATAATCCTTAATGTTTTTTTTTTGTATTAAAATCGTCTTTTTTATTAAAATTTTTAAATTAATACCTAAACTACCCCTATTCCTATTTTAATAATAAAAGTGGCGGGGAGGGGGAGGGGGAAGGGGAAAGGGGGGAGGGGGACGGCGGCGGCGTTGGTGGTGGTGGAGTGGCAGTGGGTGTTGTTGATGATGATGATGTTGATTTTATTGAAGTTGTTTTTCTTGGTGGTGGAGGTAAAGGTGGTGGTGATGGTGGGAGTAAATGTGCTGGTGGTGATGGAGGTAAAGGTGATGATGGTAGTGGAGGGCATTTTTGTCCAAAAAAATTTAAAAGGACGATTTTAATACAAAAAAATACGTTAAGAATGATTTTAAATCAAAATATACACGAGGGACGATTTCGATTCTAACCCTTAACGTGAGAGACCAAAATCGTACTTATCCCTATTTAGTATTATACATGCAACTTTACTGTTTAATTAACGCACTATTATGAGCAGCTTATGACGCTTGAAATAGAAAATAAGAATTTAAGCATAAGTTACATAAATACAAAATTGTATTTGATAAATAAAATATTATTAACGGTCTATTAAGCTGTATTTATTTACAGATATAAGACATTGAAATAAAAATATAAAAATATAAAATTATATTTAACAATATAAATAAAAATATTAAATTAGTATATTTTATATTTTTTTAAACAAAAAACTCAACATAATAAGGCGAAACATCAACAGAAAAGTACTAAAAAAATAAAATAAATTAATTTTAATTATCTTTGGCAAAATCATCAACACCAAAAAATCAAATATCACTCCACTTTTTGTAACTCTTAATCAACTTGTTGATTATCCCTACAATACCTAATTCTTGATTCTTGAAAAATTTGTCATTCCTTTTCAACTAAATGCTCCAAATGATAACAACATTCTATCAATCTGACATGATTGACCTCTGAACCACGTAACCGTCATTTAACTTTATATCCACAAGTTCCATAATACTAACACACTAGCACCTTTCCTTTCTTCTAAGTATACAATCTCATTGAAGACACTCATGTAGCAAAGAGAAACTTAACATATTCTCAATA